>NW_026000093.1:43724141-43739286 GCF_001458135.2 Marmota marmota marmota
GGGCGACGCGGGCGCAGCGGTTTCCAGACCACCCCAACCCGCGCCAGCCTGCACCTGTGCCGCCGGGATGTCCTCCCCGAGCCTCTGAAACTGTGGAGGGTCCGGGTCGCGCAGGGCGTCGTCAGGAGCAGCGCGGACTCGGCCTTTGGCGCGGCCTTTGCCCCGGCTTTTGGCACGAGAGGACTTTCGACCTCTACTTCGGCCGCTCATGGTGGTAGCGGACTCGGCTTCAAAGCCACGCTGTGACCCTGCGGCCCCTGGCGTCAGCTCGCGGTCCCTACCGAGCGCGCCTCTCCATGGCAACCGCCGACGTCACGGCGGCACGACTGTACCGTCGCGCTAGGACCCGCTGCGCCCGGTGATTGGCTCCGGCGTCGCGGCTGCGCACGAGCCCAGCTCGTGCACACTCCCAGCTCAATCCAACACTTTTTCATTACTAAAAAGTTTCTACTGACATGGGCCTGGGATGTGCTAACCCTTGGTCTCTTCCCATTGACCTCAGGCGTGCCCCCGCCCCAGGGCCTCATAGAACACATCTGTCCCTCTTATAGGAGACAACCTGAGGACAGCCATCTCGACCTGGCCCCCTCATGATCTATTTTCTGAACACGTTCAGTTGCTTCAGTTATCTCTGGTGACCCCTATCATGATGAAACTGCTATTGACCTCCGTGTCTCATCATGCACACCTCTCCTGAGAGTTACTGTGATAACTCCTGGGAACTCAAGGTGGGTGACAATGATAGTGATACCGCCGGTTATCAGTGATGAGTACTGCTTCCCCACATGTTGAATTTGAACATTAGAGAAGCATGAGGCAAGCATATGAAACAGGGTTTATTTAAAAAGGAGTAACATAGACTTCTCCTGCGAGGGAGAAGGGGGCCATAGATGGTATCCTGGTACCCCAAGTGGTGAGGTGCTCTGTCCTTTTTATATGTCCCCCTTATCTTTCTCCTTCCTGCATACATTACTAGGGGTGAGATGGACAAAAGGTGGGAAATAGGTGGGCTGAGGGGGGAAGGGCAGGATGGAGTAGATAAGGACACATTAATAACCTTATAGCTCTCTGTAGGGAGCAGAAATTCCTGGGACAGGTTACCTTGGCAACTGGTTGGAGCAGGAGAAGGTTCTTGATAAGATCCCTCAGGGGACAGTCTCCACCTTCCCAGACTTGCTCAAAATCGGCCTCCTAGATCCAACCTGACTCGATTTACCTACACTGACTGCCTAATTCTGGCTTCAATAGCGAGTCTCAGAGTGATTTAGAAAAGTAATAGCAACTAGTATTTCGTGATTGTCATATGTGCCAGGCTGGATACATTATCTCCATGTATGAGAGAAGTATTGTTATTCCCGTTTTCCTGATGAGAAAACTCTAGTTCAGGGATGCCAACAAGCATCCCTGAGATTACACAGTAAGGGACAGAGGGTGAATCCATATCCTATACTTTTTATTTACAGATGGCTAGACATTTCAGGTCTAAATTACTTTACTGGCTCTTAGGAAAATCAGCCTACTCTGTTAACAAAGAGGTACCAGTGGAGCACCTTTTCTCCCAGAGGACATTTCCCAAGTCCTTCAGGTACCTCAGGCCTAGTTTGTAGAGCAGGGATATCCCTCAAGGTATGGGACCAAAACAGAAGGCCAGGAGTCAGAACTCCTGGAGTAATTGGAGTAAGACACAAATGTAGCTCGAGTGAGATGATCATTCAAGAAGCAGAGTAGGGTTTTCTAGATTGAGGTTCAGAAGCAGAGTCTTCATGTAGCAGGGTAGAGGCCCTAGAAACTGTTAATACCCTGCATGAAAGCAGTCAAACAACCTGCCTTATGTTTCAGAGGCAGCCCTAAACTGTGCTTTGACTAGCCAGGTGATAGGGCAGTGAATAGTGAGGGCACCTGTGGCCAGTATCAAAGTATGGACAGAAACCTTGTGAGGTGATCCTTTCAGGTTCAAAGGGGAAAAAAAAAGCCCTTGCAGCCAGCTAATGGAGAGTTAGAGTTAGTACTCTGGGAGTTCAGAGTTCCCAGGATTTTATGTTCATTATTCAAAGTATTTTATGGACCAGCAGCCTGGCTTCATCTGGAAGCTTTTCAAGGATGCAGACTCTTAGGCCCTACCCCATTCCTATTAAATCAGAATGTGAATTTTAATAGGATACAGGTGATTTTTATGTACATTAACGTTTTAAGTATAGAAGACAGGGAAGAAGAGGAATTATTTTGATATAGGCAACCCTGCTTTAAGCCAGCCCAGTACAAGTGATATCTAGCTTTCTCCAAAGCCATGCAATAGCCTGCAAGGTTCTACATGCTCTGACAGGTCCCCTCACCACCACTAACAAGTTACCTCTCTGATCTCCTCTCTCCAGCCCCTTCCAACTACACTAGTCTCCTTGCTTTTCTTCAAACTCAATAGATAAGTAATGAGTCCTGCTTCCCTACATGTTGAAGTTTGAACATTAGAGAAGCACACTGGCTCTTTCTTCTGCTTTAAATGTTCTTTATTCAAATTTGGTTAGTAATCGTGGCCAGCTCCCTTCATAATTGCCTTAAATTTCACCTTCTCAGTGGCCATCCTGCTTAAAATTACCACCTGCCCCATCTCCTTTACTCTGTGCTATTTTTCTTTATTCCATAGCACTTATTATCATCCAACACACTATACCAATTGTTTTTTATGCTTCTTGTTTATCCTGTCTCCAAAATTTCAACTCCTTGAGAGCAGCGATCTTTGTTTTGCTATTGATATACCCTCAGTGCCTTAAAAAAAAGTGTCTGCATGTAGTAAATAATTGTTGAGTGAAAGAACCAATTAAAGCAAGAGTCTTCAAAAATGGGTTTGTAAATCAATTGTCTGAAATTCAGCATACATCCTTTTCCCCACAGGTACAATGTTATAAATGAAGTCTATATTCTCATATCAACCCATGGAAACCTATTGAACTCACATGTTAGTCAGAAAATTATCTTTGGTTACAGAGTACCATTTAAGGATAGTCTATAGGTGAAAATCTAGAATGACAAATTTAAAAATTAAGTTTGGGAGAACTAATATTTAATTTGAAAGGAACTAGTAGTCCAAGGATCACCTTACATTCCTATTGATGACCCTTTCTTAACCACTTTTTCCAAGGCCTTTCATATTCACCCCAGACCATTCTACCCTTGATCTAATGGAGAACTTGCTAGCTGTACCATTTATTTAGCAGTTAGACAGGCACTATTTTGTACTATTTATTGTGCAGAATTATCTCTTACACTGGAGACTCATAGTCTGGAATTCTCCATAAATCTCAGAAAAATCCAAAAAACGGCTGAAGCGTCTACTATCCCTCCATAAATGGCATTGACTGGTTGTTCCACTTCTCAGAGTGCTGTAAGCTCAACCCATCTCTTGTCAAGAACCTTAATTCAGCATCAGCACCTGTATCATTTAACATTCACCCACGGCTGGCCCACTACAAACAGCATTAATTATGTAATCTGCCTTGAGCCTTTTTTCATCATTTCAAAGAGATCAGCATCCAGTGAAAGGAAATTAGTATAAGACTAACATCTTTTATAAAAATACTTCTCTTGTCCAGGTCACCCAGTCCTTATGACTTTTGTATTTAAAAGTCTGGTCTGTGCTGCTGAACTACGTGGTTAGTTTTTCTTCCCAGGTATTAATATTTAATTTAACATGGGAATGTAGCACAGGTTCCTAATTATATAGTAAACTATATAAAGGTAGGAACTGTGTATCTTTTTTACTTGTATCCCTCAGAGCCCCTAGCATGGAGCCTTGAACATACTACTAATTATAATGAAGGTTCACATTTATTTGTACTTTATAGGGTTCCATGTCTTAACTCATTCAATCTCTATAACCATCCCAGAGGGCAGGTACCATTATTGTTCCCATCTTGGAGATGAGGCTACTGCTACACAAAATGGTCCAGGAACTTCCCCAAGGTCACACAGCTAGTAAGTGGCTTTTACCCAGGCATTCCAGCTCCAGTACCATGATCTTAACCACTACTCCATGGTGGAAAATTATGGCTAGAGAGATTAATTACTGTGGTACTTTGCTTTCTCTTTTACTCTCTAGAAGGTAAAAATATTTTTTTTAATTTTTAAAAATTATATATATATTCACATATATATGTATACATATACATTTAATACATACATGATCAATCATGATTCATTAATCTATTGGGCATGTAATACATTTGATGTGGTGATATTCAACATAAGGAGGTTAGTTTCAACAGCCCATGTTGGAAAAATCATCTCCATTTGCACTGCATTTGTCATAAGCATTCTGTGAACAGTATAAAAGAAACACACATTCACTGTCATGAATTCAGAGATCTGGGATGTTTTAATGTGTGCCCATATTTAAGCATTAATTTAATGTAAGCAAGCATCTTTTTAATGTGATATTTTATTATTAGCAAATACTCATCAAAACTTCATTAAAACACTTTTCAAAATGTTAGAATAATGCATCTTCACTTTGTTGTCTGAAAACCAGTCTTCCTCTCTTCCTTTTGAAATCCGTTTTCCTCAAGTCATAGAAATTAACAAGCTGGGAAAAGGATATTTCAGTCATCCATTCCCTTCCCCAACCTAGGGAACCACATTTCCCATAGTTTCTCTTGCAGAGCTTTAGGGTTCCAGACTTGATGTTTTTAGCCAGAGGGCTCTCTCTTCTTCCCCAAGGAGCTGGTCTATGTCATTAGATGGCAGTGAGCATTGCTTTCTGTGTGGGATTTTGCCAAACAGCCCTCCCAGGTTATGAAAGGGCGTGGAAAAGAAGGCATTGCCATGGAATACTTTCAAAACCAAAAAAGGATGGAGAGAAAAACTTTCCTCTTATGGTAGATTTCCAGGCTATTTGAGCTTAACATCTTGAAAAATACGCCTAGCTTCTTTCTAGTTTTCCCCCAAAGGTAAATTGTATAGCAGGCCACCTGCAACATTTCAGTTCTTATCATATAAGTAGTTGTAGAATATTTTTAAATATTGCCAGATGTATTCTTTATTCTTGGAATTTTCTTTTTACCCTAAAACATCTTCACTATTAAAAATAGATGTATAGATCTTTAGGCTAAGACTTTTGTCCTAGAAAAAAGAAAATACTAAAGAACCCAGCAAGCAGAATTCAGTAAGTCAAAATTCAAAATTAGGCGTTTGAGAGAGAAAAATACAATAGCCTTGAGAGATAAAAGAGAAGAAAGGAAAATAGATTTTAAAATACATAAAATATATGTTTTTTTCAACGGTAAATCATCCTGGGCACTATGCACATAGAGTTTGTAACATAAACCATAGAAAAAGAAAAGCATGTGATGGAATATGAGCTATTTGTCCACCCCACAGAGAGGAGATAAGAACCTTTTCTGGAATGGGGAGTTGGAGAATATTCAGAAAGTGAATAGATGGCATAGGATTTTTAAGAAAGGGATTCTCACAGTGACCCTCCCCAGGAGTCCAAAACCTCAGGGAATTGGTGGAGCTGCCCTCACTTGATAAGATAGAGATATGAGATTGAGGGATATTAGTTCCCAAGTTCAAAATTGGAATTTAGACAATAAATTTTTTCAAAAGGTAGCCAGAATAGTATAATAGTTCATACAGGTAAATGTTGATAAAGAACAGTCTGAAATTGCCTGACCCACCCTCCATGCACCCTACTCCCAATCTCTCATGACCCTAGTGTAGCGTGGAAGAACAGCTATATATTCCCCATGCTTACTAAGAGAAACACAAGGTTAGCTAAGAGCAAGTGGTGAGTCCCATTGGACCTTGCAACGCAGGCACAGAAGATGCAGAGTAAAAAACTTGGTGATCAGAAACCATGGGGGACATGCCTCATCAGTGGACAATGGAAGTACAGCAGATTCCAAAGACTAGCAGAGCCAGCTAGATCTCAACAGAGACCAGCAAAGACAGAAGATGAAACACACACCAGACACTATTTCATCAATGACAGGAGAGATAACCCTTAACCTCTGAGGGAGATGGAGGAATAAAACAGAGAACATGATAAATAACTAGGTATGTGTTAACCTAAAGGAAACTAGAGTATTAAGTAGTAAGTTACCAAGTCTCTTGAATTGCCAAGTTTAAATTCACCTGAGTTATATGTTGAAACTATGAAAATTCATACTTGATACAATGGTATTACCTAGACCACACCTAGTGTCTAATGGATTTAACCATACAACACTAAAGCTAATGAAATTTAAGAGGCAGGTGACCTTAAAACTCTTTAGAGGATGAGTGCGGCAGCCCACGCCTGTAATCCCAGTGGCTCAGGAGGCTGAGGCAGGAGAATTGAGAGTTCAAAGCCAGCCTCAGCAAAAGCCAGACACTCAGCAACTCAGTGAGACCCTGACTCTAATACAAAATAGGGCTGGGGATGTGGCTCAGTAGTTCAGTGCCCCCGAGTTCAATCCCTGGTACCCCTACCCCCCAAAAAAAACTCTTTAAGGAGACAAGAAACATTGATATTTTATAAAATAGCAGAAAAATTCAAATAAAACCTTGTAAAAAAACATGACATATGATGGCAAAAGTGAAGAAATCCATGAGACTGCAAATATAAGCATTTTGCTACTGCTTAGGTTGGAATTCCAGAAACAAACACAACCAGTGCACTCCAAGAAAGTCTTCTATTCATTGACTATGGATTAAATTCAGAACTGTGGGTATACCTATTAGTTATGGTTATTTTTAATATCATAACTTAGTAATTTATCAAACTTTTGAATTCTTCTCTAGTTGGATTACCTATCTATGCCAATCTTTTCTTCCAACCAAATCAGAAATTCTATGTGTTACATAAACTGTACAGCATCTTCTCCCAATTGGACTCACCACGTGCTCTTAGCTACAGATCCATAGTGGTTCAGGACCAAAGACATTGCTACATCAAACAACCCTCATCAACTTTCAAACCAACGAGAAATTGTTCTCAGTCAACATACCACATGTTGTCTAGGGCAGCAAACGATAGTAAGGAAGAGAGACACCTGTGTCCTATTTCTTTTCATGCTGCTCAGGAATGTTTGTTGATACCATACCCCTAAATTTTGTATTTTCTATTGTGTGTACACATAGACACACCCTCAACATCTTTACTCCTCTTTTCTTTCCCAACTATGACACCTCAACAGTAGAAAAAAAAAAGTTGTGGTTGCAAAATTTTCACTTGAAAAACTAATGAGAGGAAAAAATTCCAATGGGTCCTCGATACAAATCTTGGATTATAACAGGAAAAGTTATTGAAAAGGGTAACATGAAAAACTGAAACTGGAGTCACTTCTTCCTCAAATACTTAAAATCCTAGATGGATCTCATGTGGTGAGAGTGTAGGTCGCAGCATACTGCTATGAAGAGTGACCAGGACCAGCATGTAGTTAGGGTCCTGGAACAGGAGTGGAGAAGGAACCCTCTTAGATAAGCCAGCTCAGACACCAACCAAGAAACAGTGGTGGTGAGAGACCCAATTAGAAGATCCCAGCCCTCTTATTCAAGCAAATCATCAGTTATCATGGAACTAGGATCACTGAGGACATGGGAAGAATGAACAAAGATAAAACTATGTTGACTCTTAAACTAACAGGCAAACATCATGGGGTTAAATAAAATGTTCTAATATTTTGTAACCAACTGGTACCCATAAGCATGGGGTCTCATTGTTCCACTTTATTTTACCAAGACTAATTTAAAGATGATCTTTTCCCACATCTGGAATGCCCACTTTAGTCATTCATTCTGTATTTGTGTAATACCTGGTAGCAATAAGACATTTTACAAAGAAAGCACTTAAAATTAATAGTTAAGAAAAAATAAGGGGGCTGGGACTGGGGCTCAGTGCTTGAGCACTTGCCTGGCATGTGTGAGGCACTGGGTTCGATTCTCAGTACCACATATAAATAAAATAAAGGTCTATCAACAAACTAAAAAAAATTTTAAAGAAAAAAAATAAATAAAAATTAAGGGCTTGGAAATCCAGAATAAACAAACCAGAATGAAATATGCATTCTACTTCTTTATGCATCATATGCTTGCTAGAGGCAGGTCATGGATTTGACTCTAATCTTTTATCCACTAGTACAAGTAGTCAATGTTGGGTAGCATTTATAATTCTTATAATATAGGAAAAACAAATTCTTAGAGAAAACACACATATTTGCAATACTAAATCTAGAGAGGGATGTTTTATTTAAAATTCCCAGTTGTATCCTGACCCTGAATCCAGCCCTGTGCACCATGCCCTGTGCACCATGCCCTATAACACCTGTCTTACAGATCTGTGAGCAGCACAGAGAGTGACTTGGTAAAAACAGATCCATAGTGGTTTAGGTCCAAAGCTAGAATGACTTAATCCAAGGAAACAGTTTGTAGAATTTAGAGGAGAGGGCACACACATATCACAGAGTCAGCCTCTGAGACACTGTCTTCTTCCACGACATTACTCTCCCTGACAGGAACCTGGAGCCCAGGGAATTGCGTGTGGTAGGCAACATCACATGAAGAACTGACTGAGGGATTTCATTCTGCTCTCTGCTGCCAGAGGGCTTCAGAGAGCCATGCCTTCTCGCCGTCCCTTCCTCTTCTTTTCTGTCTCTCCTCACTTTCCCTTCTTTTCTCTCCCCCACAAAATGATGCATTCTGAGAAATGAATTTTATTCCTTTACAAAGTGTTTTTCCATTTCAAGGTGTATCCCATTTACATTCAGAATGAGTCCCAAGTGGAGGTAAATTTCATTTTCCTCTTACAGTTACTCCGTGCCTCTGTTTCTCCAGAATGTCAGGAGTGGTTGTTGGGATCAGGGTGCAGATACAGGGCCAGGCACATGAGGAAGAAATGGGGAGGGTGAATATTTATGCCCCATCTCAGTTTGACAGTGCCACTCAACTCCAGCTGATTGTTGCCATGGAGAAACCCAAGTTTTTCTGTGAACTGTCTCACTTTTTAAAATCCTACAAAAGCCAAATAAAATAGTTTGACTTGGAGGCTTCACTTTGCAACCTACTCCACACCCTTATTTCTTGAAACCTAAGTTTTTAAGTAAAATCATGAACAAATGTCTGAAAAGTATTTCTGTTCCCCCAAAGAAGAGAGGTTTTTGTTCCTATCGCTCCAGGGAAGCTTTTGAAAACAGATAGTACAATAAAGTCATGGTGGAACTCTTCACGTTAAAGCAAGCAAGCCATATGGAGGGGGGGAGCAGCTTTTAAAAGAAAGGGATACCTTTGACAAGCAATATTTCCATCCTTTTTCATTTTAAACCTCAAAGATCATCATTATTTTTAATGAGGGTTTTTTTTTCCCCATACACAGGACTCCATGTTGCCTCTGATTTTTTACCACAGATAATGCAGGCTTCACAAACATTTTCCCTCCCTACACTCAGATGCCTTTTCAAGACCAGTTCCAAGCATCCGTGCTGCTCACTGCCCTCAGCAGCCGCATCTGCAAATCTTTACAGAGCAACTAAGTCGCTCCTGACATAAATGGCAGATTGAGTGACTAACTGTGCCTCTCTGGATATTTCTTTCCTCCCCAACTTAATCAATACCTATATAATTGATCAGGTGGGCCATATGGCCCCTCTGATTCACAGATTAAGACAATTAGGACAGCAGCCAGGTAATTACTCAAGCTGGCATTTTTCATAACTAAGACAAGCAAATCTAACGCTTTGTCTTCCTCAGAAAAAGCAAGCTCCATCTGGTCTTGGGCATGATTCAGTACTAATTCATACACAGTTTAGCTAAAAATGAGTATAACCATATTTAGACAAAATATTGAATAAAAGTGAATTATGTGGCAGTAAATTTGTAAGAGCTTCCACCACAGAATCTGGATTGAAATGAGATAGTAAAAATCTAACACAAGATTACTGAGTTTACTGCTCAGACCAAGATTTTACAGATTTTGCAGATGAGTGGGAGATGCAGAATATTTCTCAGAGACAGGAAAGCTCTGAGACGAGGGAGCCTCCATCTCTGAGCTCTAAAATTATTGTGGGGAAAGAAGACCTAGAAATACAAGGCCAAGTAGAAGGAAAGATAAAACATATTTTTCTGAAACTCAGACTTATAAAGAATGCTCCACCTATGCTCAACCCTAGTTCATTAGGAAAAAAAAATAAGCAAAACAAGCAACCATTTGAACACAGAATTATAATTTTACTTAGAACAGAGAGGATATATATCATTTTCTGATTTGATGTATGACCTACAATTCGAGAGACCAGGAGGTTTGTGCTTCCTGCTATGATGTGTTCTCTCACCTCTGAGCCTCAGTGTCCCATTACAGGAGTGGTTTAGGAAGCCAGCTCCACCATAGCAGGGACAGCCCTGGAAATGAGGGGACACTGAACACCTTAAGGCTGCAGGAGATTTACAAAGATTAGAGAGGCCTGAGGTCCCTGGGTATTCTCATCACACAGAGAAGAGTCGAAATATGACAAGTGCCTCTGGGAAGGAGATGACAATACCCCTCCTGTCTCTTCCCTTCCATCCCTCAAACCAATTATAAGGTAAAATGACAGTACCTGAAGAAGCAAGCAACAATTAATTATCCTGGTTTATAATCAAACCAGATTTCAGCAAGCAGTGATGTTTTTAAAATGGCTGTCATATGTCCTGTATATTACAATAGGAAATGAACTCTGTCTCCATTAAGAGTGTTTACATGACATTTTCTGGATGATAAAAGAATTCATTTACTAGAAGAGTTTTCTAGAAAAGGTCGTGTTAAGAATCATCCTGGCATAATTCAGGTTTATCTAAACCTCAGCTTCTGGCCCTTGATTTTATCACTCAACAGTGACTGGAAAAGAATGGGACAAACTCCCCCCCACTCACACCCCAATTACACATGGTTAACAAAAGAAAGTGTCATTTCAAACATAAAAGCAATTTGTGTTTTTGAGATTGTTTTGTAGGATAGAATAGGGTGGGATCATGCGGGATGTGGGGTGAAAAAGGGTGGACACAGGCAGGGAGCTAATTTGTGAGTTGGTAAGAATCAAGATCTAAAGAAATCGAACCCAGGCCTTTATGATTTTTTTTTTTAACTCAGAAGAATGAGATTGTTTGCCAAAGAAAAGCAGCAATGTTGAAATAGGGGAAAAGGGAACTGGGGCATGAACTAGTTTCCTATTGCTGCTAAACAAATTCCCTCAAATTTAGTGGCTTTAAATAGTATAAATGTATTAGTTGACAGTCGTGGGGGGGCTAGAAGTTCAATTTGATTACACTGGACTACAATCAAGGAGTGGGTAGGGCTGTGTTCCTGATGGAAGACAAGAACGAATTTGTTCCCTGGATAGCTTCCCTGTCTTCGATAAGCTGTCCACATCGGACTCCTCCAGCCAGCAATGATATCCTTCCTAATCCCATTACCTTTGTCACACCTCCTTCTCTCACTCAGGCTCTCCTGCCTCCCTCTTTCACTTACAAGGACCCTTGTGGTTATATTGGGTCCCCCTGGATAGTCCAGGATGATTGCCCCCTAGAAAAATACTTAACTTTATCACATTTGTAAAGTCCCTTTTGCCCTGTGAAGTAACACAGTGACAGGTTCTGGGAATTAGAATTTGGACATCTTTGGGGGCCATTGTTCTAATACGAGACCACAAACTATGGACTGTTATTTTTTAAAAGAGAAATGCTACAAGATTTATGATCAATTGTCATGCTTCATAATTGTTCTCCCTCTCATCTATTTTAAATCTGAGCCCTAAATCTATTTTACAATAACAACAGCTAGCATTTATTATTTTGTAAGCACTATGCTAAGCAATTTACTTGTGTTTTCATACTTAATCATTTCAACAATCCAAACAGGTCAATGTCATTATCACTCCCTTGTCACAAATGAGAAAACTGAGACTTAAAAAAGTTATATCATTTAGCTAAGGTGGCACAGCTGAAATTCAAACCTAGGTCTGTCTGGCTCTTAACCAATAGGAAACAACCCAAATATGTTGAGGTTTATAAAAACAAAGTATATTTCTTGCTTATGCTCCATGTCTACTACACATCATCTTGGATCTCCTACATCTCTGTTCCACATCATTATCATTCTGAGACCCAGGCTAAAGAAGCAGCTCCTATTGAGATATTTGCTAAAATGTTTCTTGGAAGTTTTCCTTGTTGGCAAAGGGGAAAGGAATAGACAGTAGAACTTCACATTGACTTTTAGAGCATTCATTTGAAAGTGATGTACATCACTTCTGCTTATATCTCATTGACCAAGGCAAGTCAGGGATGATGCCTGACATCCATGAAGTTGGAAGTGATCATTCTCTCACCATGTATGGCAGCAGACATTGGAAGCAATAATATAATCTACCACAGCTCTTAGCTACTTTGCTCACTGGGAGTGAGAGAAAAGTAATATTATATTATCACTAGAACTATCACAGAGAGTTAAGAGGAATGGGACTTTCTATAGTGGCACATCACTCACTTCCAGGCCAGCTTGACTCCTGGGTCTATGTAATCAGAAGCCACTTAATTTGTATAGGGGGAGATTTTCAGATCCTGAAATTTTCCTTCATTCATGAGCCCAACATGGCTAACACTATACCAATGGAAAGTTCTGCCACCTAAGGACAGCTATGCACTACTGAGTTATGACTTGTTCTTCACAGGGACTTTCTCCCAGCTAGTAGGACAATAGATTCGAGTGGAGCTCCCTCAAATTAGAAGATGACAATAATGTTCTCCAAAGGTCCCCTCTAGTCCAAAAGCATTTAGGATTCTAAACCATATGAAGAACACTCTTCCCTTGAGGACAGTTCTTAGAAATCAAAGCCTGGGAATGATGATTGCATCACTATGTTTTAGAAATCCATGTTCTATAAAAGTGTCTCAGAAAGAGCCAGTGAATTCAAAAGAAATAATCAGGAACATGAAGAGAGAGCCTAAGAATGGGAGAAAACCTTTACCACCTGCACCTCAGAGCATGAATCTCCAGGATCTATAAAGAATTCAAAAAACTTAACACCAAAACAACAAATAACCCAATCAATAAATGGGCTAAGGAACTGAAGAGATACTTTACAGAAGCAGAAATACTAATGGTCAACAAATATATGAAAAAATTTTCAACATCAACAGCAATTAGAGAAATGCAAATTAAAACTACTGAGATGTCAGCTCATTCCAGTCAGAATGGCAATTATCAAGAATACAAGCAACAATAAATGTTGGCAAGGATGTGGGAAAAAAAGGTTCACTCATACATTGCTGGTGGGACTGCAAACTGGTGCAACCACTCTGGAAAGCAGTATGGGGATTCCCTAGAAAACTTGGAATGGAACCACCATTTGACCCCCTTATCCCACTCCTCAGTTTATACCAAAAGGACTTAAAATCAGCATACTATAGTGACACAACCACATCAATGTTTATAGCAGCTCAATTCACAGTAGCTAAACAATGGAATCATGCTAGATACCCTTCAACAGATGAATAGATAAAGAAAATGTGGCACATATATACAGTGGAATGTTACTCAGCCATAAAAAAAAGAGTGAAACGATAGCACTTGATGGTAAATGGATGGAACTGGAGACTATAATGCTAAGAGAAATAAGCCAATCCCAAAATAAACAAAGGCCAAATGTACTCTCTGATATGCGGATGCTAACTCACAATAGGCCTGGCAGGTGGGGGAAGTGGAAGTTCACCAAATTGGACAGGGGGAAAGCAGGGAAAGTAAGAGAGGATGGGAATGGGAAAGACAGTAGAATGAATCGGACATAATTTTCCTATGTTCATATATGAATACATGACCAGTGTAACTGATATCATGTACAACCACAAGACTGGGAAGTTATACTCCATGTATATATGATATGTCAAAATATATTCTACTGTCATGTAAAACTAAAAAGAATAAATGCAAAATTTTTAAAACAGAAATACCCAGTGAAAGGGACACACATACATACATATCCTTACCCCCACTTCTCAGGCTTCCACATAGTCAAAAGCTAGGCCTGGGATAAGAAATGGAACTTTCAATAATGAGACTCAAGGTAGATGGAGAAAGAGAAAAGTTCCTTTGATGTAAAGATACTACGAATGTAAAAAAAAAAAAAAGATACTGAGAATGTCTGCCAGGAGACTTTCCATTTTGGTCTAAAAGATCTGTCAGGTATTTGCATTACTTGAAGTTATACTGACAAAACATCCCTAATGTAAATATCTGAAATCTGAAACACTCTAAAATCTAAAGTTTTTGGATGCCTATCTAACAACACAAGTGGAAAATTCCAAACCATGAAATTTAATTTCATACAGAAAATTATTTTAAAATAATAAACAAATTATCTTCAGTTTAACATACATTAGGTATATAGAAAACATAAATGTTTATATATTTATTTAATTCTTAAATAAATATAATATATAAACATAAAAATTAGACAAATATATAAACGTTTATGTTTTTTATATACCTTATATGTGTTAACCTGAAGGTAATTTGCACATTATTTTAAAATAATTTTCTGTATGAAACTAAACTTCATGTTTAGACTTAGGTCCCATCCCTGAGATATCTCATTATGTATATAAATATGTTCCAAAATCCAAAACACATCTGGCCCAAGCATTTTGGGTAAGGGATACTCAACCTGTAAATGGTTCTGTCCCACCCTACTCTGCAAGGCCAGTTTGGAGAGGATGGAGCTGAATAACTGACCATCCATGCAGAAGGAGGAGGAAGAGAAGATCATTAAGAAAAGGAGGTTAAGAAGACGGTGGCCAGGCAGGGCCAAGGGAGGACCAACAGAGAGGTTCAAAACGTGAAGGTTTTTCTATGTGACTCCAAGAAGGCCATGTGGCAGAGCCCCATGACTCAGGGTCATGGCTGAATGGAGGAAAGGCACACCTCTGACAACCCTACCTCCCTTCAAATTTTGGAATGGGGAAGGAGGAGTACTGGAATGGCCTCCACTAAGGCACTTCAATGAAACATCATTCTGAATGGAGAAAAATTGAAGGCATTCCCCCTAAAATCTGGAACAAGACAGGGATGCCCTCTCTCTCCACTTCTGTTCAACATAGTTCTCGAAACACTGGCCAGAGCAATTAGACAGACGAAAGAAATTAAAGGCAT
>NW_026000093.1:43741037-43785333 GCF_001458135.2 Marmota marmota marmota
ATGAATTACAGTGGATGGGGTAGAGAGAGAAGATGGGAGGGGAGGGAGGGGGGATGGTAGAGGATAGGAAAGGTAGCAGAATACAACAGTTACTAATAGGGCATTATGTAAAAATGTGGATGTGTAACCGATGTGATTCTGCAATCTGTATTTGGGGTAAAATTGGGAGTTCATAACCAACTTGAATCTAATGTATGAAATATGATATGCCAAGAGCTTTATAATGTTTTGAACAACCAATAAAAAAAATAAATTAAAAAAAAGAAAAAAAATAAATAAAATTCAAAAAAAAAAAAGAAACATGGTTATTACTACTTCTTGTACAATAGTATTGAGTATGTGGACACAGAAGTCTTCTACTTGAGATTTCATTTGAGTTTTAAAGTAGAATCTTGAAATCTCACAAATCATTCCAATCTTCCTATTTCATAAGAAAGGAAACAGGAGCCCAGATAAAAAGATTCATCTAAGATAACAAAACGAACAAGAGGGAAGTAGCACCAGAACCAGGACTTTCAGCTCCCAGTCCACTGCTCATTCCCTGCAGGTCCTGGGTTCCCATCCTCGGCAGCCCCATCAGTGAGGGACGGCAACTGCTTGCTTTTACTGCTAACTTCATTTCCAGTTCACTTGTGGAGGCGGGTGAGTTGTCTGGATTCTGCAGCAACACCATCCTGCTTGGAAAGGAATCCAGCCCTCATCTTCCAGTGTTACTGGGCTCATCTCTGGCCATAAAAGCCACAGTGTTGGAGGATATAAACTTCTAGATTCACCTGGTTCCCACTGCCCCTCACATCCATTCTCTGACCTGCCTCATACTCCTTCAAAATGTCTCTCTGACTTTCCAGGGTGGTGCAGCCCACCAGCCAACTGCCAGTCAGGTCTTTCACAAGTTTGCCACGTTGCAGTGACAGTACTGTGTCAAAGCCCAGATGCTTTAGCATAAATAAATAGTACATCCGGGACCTGGAAGGGGTTCAACTGCATATTATAGAGAAAAGTGGGGTGGAAACTGAGCCAAATGATACACAGCTGGAAAGTGTTAGGAGTAAGGGTGTTGGATGGGGGGAGAAAAGGAGAATAATTGAAAAGGAGAAAAAAAAGATCAAACCAGGGATTACTATGGTCTAAAAGGCTCTGAATTAAAATTGCTAAGAAATGGAACCATGGTTTATATAACAGTTGAATTAAGAGCGTTCCTACAAAAAAAAAAAAAAAAAACGATAGTTTATAATAATTGACCTCAAAGCAAAGAGGCAGAGCAGGGTTGAGAAGCTCCATTTCTGGACATCTGACTGCCTTGGATAGCTGGGAGGGGAAGGGGGACTTGGTCCCTGCCTAGATATTTCACTCTGTAAATGGCTTCAGGGTGTGCAGGGTGAAGGAGTTCAGTCCTGCACTGCTGAGAACCCCAGTGCTCCCTGCCTGGGATCATCCAGCCTTTGGGAAACTTAGTGAGTTCCCAGGCTCCTGGGCAGCAACAGCTGAACACGCCTATGGTGAGCAGAGAATTAAAAAGGAGGCCTGGCAGGAGGAGGATGTGCAGTGACATCAATCCCTTGCTTCCCAGGGACCCAAGCAGATGAATCACCAGAATGAATCAGCAATGGCTGCAAAGGGAGCCACTCACACCCACACCCTGTCCAGCGCCTGAAAGCTACAATGACATCACCACACAGAGAAGATGTTTATGTACAGGGGAAATTAGAACAAAAACAAGTGAGAACAAATAAAACCTTTGCTTCTTAATGGAAATCAAGTGCATGGATTACCTACTTAATGGATGGCTTAATCACAGATTAAGCCATTTTTTTAAAATGCCAGACTACAGCAAGCAAAGCACAGAACCACAGGGTAAAGACTCTCTCATTCCTTCCATCCCTCTTTGACAGTGTCCTGTTTTATGACAGGTAACATAGGTTGGGTCCTAGAAAGGTTCCAACCAACTTGGGGCTGAATTTTGAGGGTGTTGAGATGAAGGTTTGTTCTGTAAATAAAGCGTGAAGCCTCCTGGTTTGGTCAAAATTCTAGGTTTTCTATGTGCACAGGGAAACTGAAGAAGATGATTTCCTTTGGATCCATACCAAAGAAAAGAAAGTTTGCAACTGTCAATGACAGCACTTTAGGGAATCCTCAAAATAATCGAACCATAACTCAAGTACTTACTTGTCGTGGATACCGATTCTCAGTTTATATGTTTCTGGTATTTTAGTGGAGGACAGAAACCAGTGTTCACAGTATCATTTATTACGATTCTAAAATCTTTTAATAAAACATGTAGAGGAATATGGTTAGACAGTTGTAGGATTCAGTTTTAGATTTATGCACAATTTAAAATTTTTGTTTCATTCACTCAAAAACCATTTATTGAATCTTTTAAAAACCAGGCATTCTTCTGAGAGCTTGGAAATTCATTGTAGAATGTGACAAAGCCCCTGTCCCCAAGGAGCTTAATAGTGCAGCAGCCAGAGTTTCTGTAACCATCATAAAAGTGAGTGAAAACACAGTTGTTAATTCTGTTCCAATTAATTTCCTGGGGCACCAGTCAATTCTAGGACAAAAGCAGGCTGCATAGTTCTACAAATATCTCATGCCTCAAAATTAAAATAGAATTGTATCTAGAAAATCCTGATTTTGTGACATTTTAACAGCACAGAAGCAGCAAAATAGGGAAGTAAACCAGAATTCTTTCTGTAGCCTGGTAAATAATTTGTGTCTTAAAATCTACTGCAAGATACTCCAAACCAAGTAGTATTTTGAGGAAGGAGATTCAGAGAGATTGAATATACTGCAAGGCATGTTCCCTAAAAGCATTTCCTAATTAAAACTCTACACTATTCAAGCTGAGAATATAGCTCAGTGGTTGAGTGCTTACCTAGCATGCTCAAGATTCTGGGTTTCATCCCCAGCATCACAAAAAAATAATCCCTCCAAAATCCATACTATTCAAAACAATCCTAAAATAGATAATTTGGGTGCTGCTTGGTATTGGCATCGCCATGTGGCAATAGCTTAAACAATGAAATTATTTTATTTTTGGTTCAGTTTTTGGTTTAACTGGGGAGTAGGCTGGATTTTCTGTTTGGTCCTCCAGAGTCTTCTCTACTCTGATCTATATGCATAAGAAGTATGTCTATATTGACTACAACAACAGGTTCCCTTGCCCCCCGGCTTTCAGGCAGGTTTCACCAATGGTTGAAACATCAAGAGAAATCAGGGAGTGGGGGAAAGGGGGCTGGGGTACCTGATCTCAGGGCTCTCTCTCTGCAAGGTTTCTCTGGGCCAGCTGCATCCTTCTGCCAAAGGACCCAGTTTCTATCAGGAGCATACTCCATATGGCTACCATCCCTGTGATTCAGTAACTGCTCACTCCCCTCATCCCCCAGTCTGGTGGGGTCTCTGTACTAGTCTTGGTAATTTCCCTACATCCTGCCAATACCTTTGTAAATAGTCCTTTCTTCCATTTTAATTGCATCATATATTTTCTGAAATGACAGACATTAGGGATTTCACATTATCTCAAGTTTTCTACCTAAAAAGAGGCTTCATAATTATTTTCATATTACACTATTTCAAGTTTGCATGGTTCAAATTTTCAAGAAGAAATACGTGCCCACCCCGCCATGCTGCAGCCCAAAGATTCAGAGGAGAGGCCTACCCACTCTGCCACACCATGGCCCAGAGACCTGGAGGGGAGGCCCACCCCACACCCATGCAGAGAGCCACCCCCACACCAGCATCAAGAGCCACCCCATGCTGGGGTTCCTTATTCACTAAAGCATGGCTCCATAGCCCAACATCAGGGTTCATATAGGCTTGAGGCTGCCACCACCACGAAATCAGGATATCACCACTTCTATCAAGGGACATCACCAAGGTTCCTGTGGGCCTGGCTGCACCAGAGGTTTCTCTACTAAGGGTACTAACAGTTATCCTGTTGCTGAGGGAACGGGGAGTCTTGCATGGAGTTGCCTATCTCTTGTTTCTTCTACTAACAGCCAACTTCGTATGATTACCCTTACTTGTCATATAATCTAAAACCTCCATATTCTCACATCCTACCTCATAAATAGCCCAACTCCCCAGACCCCCTTCTACCATTAGAAACTGTAAACCATTATGCAAACCTATTGACTATATGGCAGAAGAAAACCAAACTCATCATTTCTGATTATAGTAACAAAATTGTAAATGTAAAAATAGAAGCTAACATGGCTGCATGTTGGGTACATTGAGTGCTGTAATATTGCTCTCTCCCTCAAAAGTGAGGTATTGGTAACCTATAGGGTCACTAGAGGAAGACACATAGACATCTTGAAAGAACAAGGGAGGAAAGTGCACCATACAAACCAAGATACCACAATAATAAAATCATAGCGCAGTAGGTGAAATGTCAGAGAAGGAGTTCAGAATATATATAACTAAAATTATTTGGGAAATAAAGAACAATCTAAGTGAGCAGATACAGGCAAAAATCAATCACTCCAACAAAGAGATAAGAGAACAAATACAGGTTACAAGAGATTACTTCAAGAAAGAGATACTGAAAAAAAAAACCAAACATAAATTCTTGGAATGAAAGAAGCAATAAGCCAATCAAAAAACTCAATAGATAGAATCACAAACAGACTAGATCACTTGGAAGTCAGGACCTCAAGACAATGAAGACAAAATACAAAATCTTGAAAATAATGTTGACCTCATAGTAAAGATGGTAGGAAACCATGAACAGAATATCCAAGAATTATGGGATACAATCAAAAGACCAAATTTAAGATTTATTAAGATAGAGGAAGGTTCAGAGATTCAAACCAAAGGAATGTACTCTTCAATGAAATAATATCAGAAAATTTTCCAAGCATGAAGAACAAACTGGAAAATCAAATACAAGAGGCCTATAGGACACCAAGTGTACAAAATTACAACAGATCTACACCAAGACACATTATAATGAAAATGCCTAGCATACAGAATAAGGATAGAATTTTAAAGGCCACAAGAGAAAAAAAAATCATATTACCTATAAGAGAAGACCAATTCAGATCTCTGCAGATTTTTCAACCCAGACTCTCAAAGCCTGGAGATCTTAGAACAACATATACCAGGTTGCTCCACAGTTTAGCTATTGTGAATTGTGCTGCTATAAACATTGATGTGGCTGTGTCCCTGTAGTATGCTGTTTTTAAGTTCTTTGGGTATAGTCTGAGGAGAGGAATGGGACACAGCCACATCAATGTTTTTAGCAGCACAATTCACCATAGCTAAACTGTGGAGCCAACCTAGATGCCCTTCAGTGGATGAATGGATTAAAAAAAAAGTGGCATATATACACAATGGAATTTTACTCAGCATTAAAAAAGAACAAAATCCTGGCATTTGCAGGTAAATGGATGGCGTTGGAAAAGATAATGCTAAGTGAAGTTAGCCAATCCCCAAAAAACAAATTTGCTGAATGTTTTCTCTGCTATAAGGAGGCTGGCTCATAGTGGGGTAGGGAGAGAGAGCATGGGAGGATTAGATGAATTCTAGTTAGGGCAGAGGGGTGGGAGAGAAATGGAGGCAGCAGGGGATTAGCAAGGATAGTGGAATGTGATGGACAACTTTATACAAAGAACATGTATGAAGACTTGAATTAGGTGTCAACATACTTTATATACAGAGATATGAAAATTTGTGTTATATATGTATATTAAGAATTGTAATGCAAAAAAAAACAAAACACATGTATAAAGTCATGAATTGGTGTTAACATACTTTATATACAGAGACACAAAAAAATGTACTCTATATGTATAATAAGAATTGTAATGCATTCCACAGCTGTCATGTATTTAAAAATATATATAATCAATAAAAGATAAAAAATAAAATAAATAAAACAAGAAAATAAACATATACCTAGCTCTAAAAGATAATGGATGCCAACCAGGAATCTTATATCCAGCAAAATTAAGCTTCAAATTTGATGATGAAATAAAACCTTTCATGATAAACAAAAGCTAAAAGAATTTACAGCAAGAAAGCCTGCACTACAGAACATTCTTGGCAAAATATTCCACGAGAAGGAAATGAAAAGCAACAATGAAAATCTGCAAAGGGAAGAACAATAAAGGAAAAGCCAACCAAAGGAAAAACCAAATCAAACTAAATACCAAAAATAAACAAAAATGACAGGTAATTCAATTCATGTCTTTTTTAACCTTTTTGATACATTTTTACACATAAAAATTTTAACTCCAATATCATCTAATTTTTTAGGTTTTTGTTTATTTTGTATTTTTTGTTTTCCATTTCTCTTCACAAACTTACACAAATATTTTCTTTCAAAGTTTTAGCATTTTATATATTATATTTTAATATATAATTAATCTGGTATGTGTACATACATTGCCTGTGATATGAGATGAGGTATATTTTACTTTCTAATAATTAAAAAAAAAACATTATTCAAGATTCAAGGATGAAAACGGTCAATCGGTAAAAATTGTTTAATAAGGTATTTATAAAGATAAGGGCAAGGTTGAAGGAAACCAACAAATTTTGTGAATCACCTTTCCTTCTATAGACTTGGAGAGGAAGGAGGTGAAAGAAGAGAGAGCCTTTATGAAAAACTTGTAGGAGAAGTTGACCTAACTGAAGTTATTCCCACCAAAAGCATGAAGAAACCAACTCACAGTCTAATAGAGTCTTATAGGGAGGAATAAAGCACCTAGCTCTACTCTTGTATATTCCAAGTTCATCTCTTGGTTGTCCCTTTCTGACCAAACTCAACAAGAAACCGCATAATAAGGGGACTTATCAAGCAGCCTACAGCTTATGTCTCAGTAAAAGTTGAAAGATGGAGAAAGGAGCCAATAGGGCAGCCATTGGTTACATGAGGCTGCTGAGACTTTGAAATGTGTCTAGTCTGAATTGAGGTATACTATGTGTAGACATTAGATTCCAAAGAATTACTAGGACAAACAAAATGTACATGAAATATAGTACTAACAATTATTTTCTTTGCAAATTATGTTGGTAGTCCATTGGGTTAAATGAAATATATTAAAGTTAATTTCTCTATTTGTTTAAAAAAAGGAGTAAAAGAGAACAAGGTAACATATTCTGTATCTTGACTGTAGTACTATATATCATNATATATATATATATATATATATATATATATATATATATAGTCATTTTTTTATACTTGTGTTGTCAAAACTCATATAACTATAAAACTAAATAGGGCAAATTGTACCATATATAAACTATATCTCAACAAACATGACTTTAAAAAGAAATCTAGTTCATGAAGTGTTTTAATAGCATTGGGCACATGCTAACCACCTGATAAATAATGGCTATTATTATGATTCATTAAAACAACCTGCATCGGGCTGTTTCATAGTGGGTAGGAAGGGGGAGCATGGGAGGAATAGATGAACTCTAGATAGGGCAAAGGGATAAGAGGGGAAGGAAGAAGGCATAGGGTTAGAAATGATAGTAGAATAAGATGGACATCATTATCCAAAGTACATGTACGAATGGTGTGAATATACTTTGTATACAACCAGAGATATGAAAAATTGTGTTCTATATATGTAATATGAATTGTAATGCATTCTGCAGTCCTATTATAACAAATCAGAATAGAAAGAAGAAGAAGAAATACATTTCAAAAGATACACAGGCCCATTTATGAGTTACAGGATAGAAAATCAAGGCTTACAATGAACTGCCTGAGATTTCCCCTCTCTGGCTTAAACCATTACTATTAATAACCTTGGGGACCCTGCTTTTGAGAACCTTGCTTTATTTTTAGCTTAAATAGTAGGAGTAAGGTTGTCCAATAGTGATGCTTTCTTCCCTGGCTTCATTTACTTCTTGGCAAAAGGACAAACAGACTCTAAAGTCAATGCCTTAAGGCAATCATTTCCAGCCTTTGGAAAGTCATTCCCAGGCAATGACCTCTGAAACATTTAGAAGCAGCCACATGGCATCTCTCCTTATCCACTGTAGCACAGGGTTTGATTTCTGGTTTTTTTGCTTGATTTCATCATTTAAGCCCCTTTTGTGGGTTCACTGATTCAGCAGTAGACAGTTTGGCTTCCACTCCAGTGAGCAAAGCCAAAGCACACAGTTTGGATGTGGGGCAAATGGGTGTCTATCACCAAGAGCCATGGCACATCTGCTGATTTATGGACACAACCCATCATTTCCCACCTCCATCTGGAACTCCCTATCCATCCATTCATTCTTACCCAATGGTGCCATTTCCACGTTAGCATTTACAAGAAAATGCATTCTGGAAGCATAGTAGGAAGGGGCAGCCAACAATTTCCTGAGATTCATGTCCAAAGCAGGGATTTAATGAAAAGGCAGGATAGACAGAGACCCCTCCTGATAAGTCAAATGTATTCTACTTGCTAAGAGCACTGACTTTACAGTCAGGTTGCATTTTAATCCCAATTCCATGTCCTATTAGCTGTATAACATGGGGCCAGTTGTTTGCTGCAGTCCTCACTTTTGTCCTTTGTAAACTGTAATATTATTAATACCTATCTCCCTCAATGGCTATTGGGGAAATCAAATGAAATAATAGAGGTAAAGCTCTTAACGCAGCACATAAAATAAATGGTAGATATCAATAAATGGTAGGTACTATCAAACAGTGAGCCCCTAGATGTCTTTCCTAGTGGAAAATGAGTCTCTTCAAATTTAGCACACATTCCACCTTCCATTGCCTGGGCACAACAGGCAGAAGCAGACAGAATTCCTCTGTTATTGGAAAGTATAAATTTTCTATACATCTAATTATATTTTCTGACCCACACAGATATCAGCAATATCAACCCACCATTTTGAAAAAGAGCAATGTCATAAGCCCATGAGTTTTTTTTCCCTTTTAAAGTCATTAGTTGTGGATGAAGAGTTAAGCTGAGCTGGACTTCTCTGATACCTCTCTAAATAAAGGAAGATCAAAATAATACCATTCAGCCCATAAAATTATCTAACCGCTAACCTTTCCTGTTGTCCTATCTTCTGACAACTTCTCCATCAAAATTACTGAATTCTCTACTCCCTGTGTCCCAAAAACTATGAGATTTAAATTTGATTCTTTGTGTGCATCAATATCACTAAAGAAAAAATTTTAAGCAAAGGGAATGTAGATTTAGATCTTTAAAAGAACATTCTGGGAGTACACAAAGGATAGGAGAGGAAGGTACATGTTTCTCAGTACTATTTAGATGTTAATGAGCAGCCTGATGATCCTGTAAAAATGAAAAGTATGATTTGTAGTAGGCTTGGAGTGGGGCCCGTGATTCTGCACTTCTCACAATACTGCTTGCCCTGGGCCATGCTTTTTAATATGAGAGTCCAAGTTCTGTTGAGGGACAGTTGCCTTTTTGCTATCTTGCTCTGTGTACTCCTAGTATAATGTCTAGGATAGTTGATATGTTTGATATTTGCTTTCTGACAATGCTGATGTTAGTTGATGGCAATGCAAGCATAAAGATATATTACATTATTGAAAATGTACCCAGAAGCTGTCCAAATCTTGATTTTTATTTGAGGGTAAAAAAAAAAATTAACACTGAGTTTACCTTAGTTTAAGCATTGCTATCTGCCGTATTTTGCACCTGAAATGTACCCCAAAGACGCTCTGCCCCAGCTCATGGTGCGACTGGTAGGTGGTGGAACCCTTAAGAGGTAGAGCCTAGATGGAGGCAGTTAGGTCATTAGGAATGTGCTCTTAAAGGAAATATTGAGATCCTGGCCCCTTTTCTCTTCCCTTCTTTTCTCTTCTCTATTCCTCCTCCTCCTCTTTCTTTCTCTTTATCTTTCTCATTCTCTGTATCTCCCACATACAAGAATGCTTGCACTTCAGCCACCATGAGGTCAATCACTTTGTTCTGCTACAGACACACCCACTATGATGTACTGCCTCATCACAGACCCAAAAGTAATAGGCCAACTGACCACAAACTTAAACCTCTGAAACCATGAGTCAAAATAAACCTTTAAAAAGATTTAAGTTTATTTATCTCATGTATTTTGTCTCAGTAACAGAAAAATAACTAACACACTACCCAGCAATTTCAAGCTATTTTTAAGGGGCCACCAAGTCAACTTTTTACAACTGAAACGTTTTAGTTCAAGAAATTACACCTTCTGGCTCTGTCCTCATATGGAAGGGGGAACAAGCTAGCTGTGTGAGGTTCTTTATAAAAGTGCTAATCTCTTTCTGCCCTCATGACCAATCACCTTCTAAAGGCCTCCCCTCCTAATATCATCACATTTGGGGTTGGATTTCAACATATGAATTTGATGGGGACACAAATATTCAGACCACAGAAGCTTTGCTTTCTGCTCAAGTAAGTACGGCTCATGCTAATTTTTCAAATTTCAAGTAAGAAACAACCTTTATTGTAGCTAAAGGACTGCTTCGCCTAAGTATATGAGATTTCTATTACAGCATAACAAATTAACAAAAACTTAGAAATTTAAAATAACATGTTTATTATCTCACTTTTCCATGAGTCAGGAATCCCTGACAGGTCAACTAGATCCTCTGTTTAGAGCCTCACAGAACCACAACCAAGATGTTGACCAGGGCTGTGGTCTCAACAAAGGATGAGTGCTCTTCCCAGCTCACGTGTTTGTTGGCAGTATTCAGTTTCTTGCTCCTGTTGGCTGCTGCTCCTCATAAGCAGCGCACAGCCTATTTGCATCTCCTAGGCTATCGGGAGAGTCTCTTATTTTTAGGCCTTTCACTTGATTTAAGTGATAATGTTTCTTTCAGATTAGCCCAGTCACTGGTGTGACTTCCCATCACATTCACAGGTCCCCCTCATACTCAGGGAGAAGGATTTTTCTAGATGAATACAGGAGGGGGAATAATCTTAGACTTCTTTCTATCATATCAACAATGACTGTGATGCCCTCTGAGGCTGACCTTGACTTGAAGGAGCCCTCAAGGGGAACTGCTACAGCAAGAATTTTATTTTATTTATTAATTTTTAGAGAATTTCATTTTAAAGAAAATAGAGCCTTTTAAACCTAGTCAAAGCCAATCCTAAAATTAGCAGAGTTGCAGTACAGAAATTTTTCAGACATTGGGATATGGAATGATGGTTTTCTGCTTGGATTATGCTTCTGAAGTATTTCTAGAGGCCAGGCATTCAAACTTCAAAGGCATCTAAGTTCCTCTAAGCTGCAGAGCACCAATGTTCATTTTCTGTCAATTATAGGTAGGCATCTCCAGATGCCTATTACTTTCCATGTTGTTTAGAACTGAGTTCAGGGACAAGGAGGGGAAATTTGGAAATAGGTAGCTAATCTACAGACTCAAATCACCCTGACCGCCAGGCTTCAAGTTCATTCTGAATTTGTTAATTGTATACATTCTTGCTCTCACTTTACATTTCAGAGTCCCTAACAATGAAGACATTCCAGAAGGGTGGTAGATTTCATCCAAGCATACATCAAAAGAAATAGGAGTCATCCTTTCATAAGGAATATGCCATCTCCGTGGGTTTAAATAAAAGGAGTAAATGAAGCCAAGGCAGAAAGCATGTCCATCTGCCTTGTCTTTACTTAAAGACAGACATGAAGGGGAGAAGAAGACATGACCAGCCCTAACTGCCCAAAGGAGAAGATGAAGAAGAGCAGTGCAATCTGACAGAGCCAGTAGGAGTGACCCGTCCCTCATCCCCACTCACTGAGGGATCTCCAGTTCAGGAGCCAAGAAGAGGCATGCCCCTTCCCTGTAGGAAGAGAGTCCATAGTGAGAGCAAATGGAGAAAGCACACACAGGAGATTGCAACAGCTTTACCCCATGATTACAGAAACTTTAGACCCATTCTAGAGGAAATGATCCAACTTAAACACTAAGAAAAATTAGTGGGTGAGTTTTAAGGTAGAACCATTATTATAAATGAAAATGCAGATATTGCCTGTGACCTGAAAGAATACCCAAGAAATCCATGGAATTTAGACAAATAAACCATAGTGAAGCTCAACAGGACAAAACTAGATGGAAAACTTTTGTTTGCAAGGGATGCTGGAAAGATCCAAAAATCTTCTACTTCTTATTTCTCAGCCTAGGAGTCCCCAAGGGAAAAAAATCTAGAGGGATATAATAGAAAATCAAAGTTTTAATTTGCTTAATGAAGAGAAAGAGACCTTGAATTAGACTTGGTGACTGGGGCTGCCACTGTTGTAAATTTCCAAACTTGGCAAGAAACCAGGGACATATTTAATATTCAGTCTAATGAAGCAAATGGTTTTCGTGTGTACCTTCCACCCTTACCCCCAAATATAGGAAACTGGTATCATGAGTAACTGTTTTACAGAAAGTGTCTCCCAATACAGTTAAGTTCACAGTTTATAGACAATGTACAAGGGGCCTAGAGAGACATTTTTAGAAAGGTGAAACTAGTTTCTGTCCTCCCTCCTTCTCATAGTGTCTATTATGATCTCTGTGGCACTAATTATAGAATGGTGGGGGCACAGATTGACCAGGTATACCTGCACGAAAAGATGGCAATTTGCTTATGTTCTTCTAGAAGCTGGTAATTTGTTCTAGAAGAAAATAATTGATAAACTTGGGTGTCCTATTAATTCTTTGGACTGGTTAAACTAAGAGATTTTGTGTTGAATTAATTTACTCAGAGGCATCAAAGGAAACCCAGATTTTCCATCTGAAGGATGGAATACCTAATACCCAGGCCCTGAGAACCCACCTGATCCAGGCTGAGCCAAACATGCCTGAGAAGCATAACTCGGCCATTGAATGATGCCCTAGAAACCTTAAAAAGTACAACACTGGTCATGTCTTCTTCTCCCCTTCTCCTCTTCCCAACTGTCCTCCCCAATCTCCTGTTCCCAGCCACTTTCTACTGCCCCCTAACTCTGCAAGTTTCCCCCACTGCCTCCCTCTTTCTTCCCTCTGTCTCTCCAATTAGCCTTCTAGATCTGAACTGTCCAATACAATAACCACACGTGGTTATGGAGTTCTTGAAATGAAGCTCCTTGAAATTAAGATGTGCAGTGAGATCAAAATACACACTAGATTTTAAAGACTTAGCATGAGAAAATAGCTCACTAATAACTTTTATATTGATTTATATTGATTCCAGTTTGAAATGATAACTATGTTTGGCTTTGCTTCGTTTGGTTATCCATATGCACTTCTTGGACACTTGCCTTGTTTATAGATTACACTTAGGTCTAAGGGAACATACCAAAGAAGCATAAGGCCCACCCCTGCCTTCCAGCAGTTAACAAGCAAATTAGGTGTCACCATTTGATCAGAACAATCAGAAACACAAACATACTGTCCCCAAAATGAATGAATCAAACAGGACTTGTGGGCAAAATTATGAAAATCATTTGTATTATGGATTTTGGAAGTTTCACTAAGGCTTTCGATTTATTTATTTTAAAAAAATATTTATTTTTTAATTGTAGTTGGACACAATACCTCTATTTCGTTTATTTATTTTTGTGTGGTGCTGAGGATCGAACCCAGGGCCCTGCACCTGTGAGGGAGTGCTCTACCACTGAGCCACAACCCCATCCTCAAGGCCTTCAATTTAAACTACACATATGTACATACTTCCAGTCCACTTCGTTTTCAAGCAGTTGGAAACATTTTGGTTGATTGGGAGTTTTATGTATTGTTATTGTTTGGTTTCTGGAAAAAAATTCCACGGTATCTGTTTCTTTAGTGTGGACAGTGTTGTGAATAAAAGTAACTGACTTGAGTTAAGCTAGAAAGAAACAAACAAATGTCAAAATATCTTCATCTACATGTCTCATGGGTTTGAGGATAGAGCATCCGGGAGCTGTACCTTCATAGGTCTGCCCTGCCCCATTTTCTTCCCTGTTCTCTGCTCACAGAAAAGTCAGAGCAAAACCAATTAAACAGAAACCCTACTCAGAGTAGAAATATATTCTGAGAAAATGGCTCTTCTCTTTTTCTTTCACCAAGGAAAGTAATCATTCCGGTTCAAGAAGGCAAGGATAATTTCACTCATAAATTGTATACTTTGACCACATGATTTTTAGCACATATTAAGGATAGGATATAGTTTCAATTTTCTTTCCTTTGAATTTGATTATTTTAAAAGAGGGATGTTTTCCTTGAAACATTTAGTATTTGTAGCCCAAACATTTTCTGTACATGGCTGTCTACAGACTGCCTTTTGGATATAAATGTCTCTAATAGATCACAGTTTAGGGCTTAAACTGTCCATGTTTATCCCAAAATGTTTATTTCCTTTCTCCTTCAGCAGACACAATAGTCAATTTCTTTTCCAACCCTTTTTTATCTCAAAGAAAACAAGCTTTATCATTTGGAAGTATATCTCATGCCATAAAACCAGGTCAATATTAAGAGTGTAATCACATAGATCAGTATCAGACACAAAATGCAGAATTTAGAGTAGAGAAAGATGAGATTGTTAGGACCACATTAATTAATTGCAATGAACCAAGAAAGTGCAGCCCAAGCTTCAGCATAGAGATCTTATTTATTGGGATCTGTGCCCAGGAACTGGGATTCCACTAGGCAAGAATAGAAACCTGGTCTCTTTGAGACCCAGGTTCTCATTTAATCAATCATGGATTTACTTATCATGTTGTGACATTTGCAACCCTGAGCATGCCCACACTTTCTCATGCTTCCCCATTTTTGTAGTGTGTGCTCTTTTCTCTGCTTATTTTAATTCTTCTCATGCCACATCTACTCTTGTCCCTATTCATCCACACCTGCCCACCTACCCTTATTCAATCAGATTCACTCTGAGTCATGTCCTTCTGATCTTCCCCCAGCACCCTACAGGCCCACTCCACCTGACTGAACTGCTCTTTTGTCTAAGCTCTCTCCTGATGTTCTTTGCACAATTCACCACTGAGCTCTTAGTACAACTACATTATGGCCCGATAACTTGGCCTTCTCCCTAGAGTATAAACTCTAGGTAAGGAACTGGATCTTGTTTAACATGGTATGAACAGGGTCTAGCACAGTGCCTGAATTAGCCATACTCAGCCAACATTTTTGCATGAATGAATTCTACCTTTAATCAATAATTTCTTATGCCTTTAGGACTGTGATGGGTACTAAGGGGAATCTCTTCCTTTGTATCTAAAGGAAGTATTCATATCCAGTACTACGACAAAGCAAGAGATGATCAGGTTCTAGAATGGAAAGGGAGGTGTTACAGGAGTTGGGAGTAAGGAATTCACAGTAGCCTAAGTTAACAGCTAAAGCATAATGTGAGCACTTATTCATTCATTCTTTCATTCATTCAGTAAGTACACATTGAAAGCCAGATGCTGATTCAGGGGCCAGGGATAGACACATGAGAAAATGAAACAGACACAATTCCCTGACTTTGTGAAACCTATGTCCCATTAGGGAGAAACAGACCAAGAAGTTCAAACAGCTCCTAAGAAAGCACTTGCCCAATATAGGAACAGAGATACTGAGTTATGTTAATTTCCTTCTTTGTGCTACTTACACAATAGTATGAGCCAGCTGGTCTGTTTAGCTGAATACAAAGTGGAAGAACTGTTTAAAAATGCCTCAGTATTGTACCATTCTGAATTATCCTTTTCTTCTGTCACATTCCTGTTCCAAATCTCCTTCTTTTCTCCAGGGAGTTGTCCAGGTAATGCTGACCCACATTAGCCCACAGGAAGCCATTGGGTTTTGTGTCTGCACATTGGTCACATTGATTCTGGGCTGTGTAGTACTGACGAATCAAGTCAGAAGTTGGATATGGCATGGACCTTGTGGCAAACCTCTGTGGCAATGTTCCTTCAACATTTTTTGAGCATTCTAGTGATCACTGATGAGCACACCAAGACAAGTAAATAATTCACTCATTCATTCAACAAATATTTAATGAGCATCCACAACCACCTAGGCAGCAATTTGACACTAGAGATTCAGTGATGAGTAGAACAGATAAGGTCTCTATCCCAATGGAGCTTGCAGTGTAGTAGAAGAGACAGATGTAAACAAGAAAACAAACATCAGACAAAGCATCACACAAATGATAACTCCCTATCCCTTGATGAACCTGAATAAGAAAACCTAGAATAATAGAGTCTCCTGTAATGATTAATTTTGTTGTCAATTTGGCTAGGGTAGGTGATGTCCAGATGGCTAGTAAAACATTATTCTAGATGTGCCTTTGAGATGTCTCCAAAGAGCTTAACATATGAATCAGTAGACAGAGTAAAGAAGATCTTCCCTTAGGAATATGGGTATGCATCTTCCAATTTGTTGGACCTGACAACAAAAAGCAAAGGAGGCAAATTTGGTCTTGTTGTTTGAGCTGGGACATCCATATTCTTATGCCCTTAGACATTGGAGTTCCAGGTTCTCCAGCAGTTGGACTCAAATGGGACCTTATACACCATTGGCCATTTGGTCCTTGGGCCTTCAGACATGGACTAGAACTACACCACCAGCTCTCCTGGGTCTCCATCCTGAAGACAGTAGATCAAAGATCTGTCAGCCTCCATAATCATGTGAGCCAATCCTTCATAATAAGTTCTACATATCTTATTGGTTCTTTTTCTCTGGAGCATCCTGATTAGCCCACCTCTTCTCCCTTTACAAAAGACTAGCTGCATTTCCTCCCCAAAGCTGCATCCTTTATCTGAGTCTCAATCTCAATCTTGTCTTTCTCTTTGAGGATGGGATTTTCTCAGAACCTGTCTTACTTGACATCTCTCTGGAACTGACATCATCAATTCTCTTTTCTTGAAATACTCTCCCCTCGCTTTCTTTGCAACATTTTTACCTTATTTTTTTTCTCCCACTTCTCTGACTGATGCCTCCTTGCCTCCTGTCTCCCACAAAAAGTGGAAGAAAATAAAAACCTACTCTTTTCTTCCTTTTTGCCTCTGAAGTTTGGTTACTTCCATGAACAGTCTTATCTCCATCTACACACTGTTCATCCATTCACAAGGCTCCAATGGCATTTCTCTGTGAGGCCCCTCGGTCTCTCCAGGTGAGGCCCCTCCTCAGCGCACTTGACTTCATTCCTAAATATTCAACTGTTTTTGGAAATCCCCTCTTATTTGTCCCTCAAGATTTCCAAACAATATGTTCAAGTTGAACTTATCATCACCATGACAACCAACACATTACATATTTACCAGCTATTTCCCTTATTAGGAACCACTTAGGCCTTCCCCTCCTTGTTAATTTCCTGTCTCATTGAAAAAACTTTGATTCCTCTAGGACATCCATGAATTGGTCTTTTTACCTTCCCATCTCTTCTTCCCAACATTTCATCAGGTCTGAAGACCTATGTCTTCTACCCTGCTAACTTCACCCAAACCTGCCTCTTTTGCATCTGCTGGCTGCAATCCTCTTCATTTCTTGTTAGGATTATTCTACCTATATTCTCTTTTTCCATCCCCAACCCCTGATCTGTCCTATCTAATAGTTATTTTAATAAAGTGTAAATCTAAGCGGAATCTTAAATTCCCTTCATATCACTTTAGGATAAAACTTGCTTTATCCTAAAACTTATTTTAGGATAAAAATAGCTTCTTTCCATGACACACAATGTCTTCCATCTATTGACAGCCCCATCTCTTGCCATAAGCCATGACTATGTACTTGCAGTTTCCCAAGTACTGAGCTACTGCCTCTCCCAGCTAAGTCATTTGTACCTCCAACTTCCAGGAGCATCCTCCACCCTTTCATTTATCTGGTTAAATCTTCAAGACTCAGTGGAGAACTTCCTTCAGAAATACTTCTATATCCATTGGGATGTTTTCAGCTTAACAAACAAAATATCAAACCAGGTAATTAATATGGTATAATATAAAGCTTTATGTATATCTGTAACTGGCAGATCCAGAGCTGGTTTATTTTGCAGCTAGATGATGTCTGAGCTCTAGTTTGACTTTTCCCTGTCTTGGCTTTTCCCATATGATCTCTGAATGCATTCCTTGATTCTTTGGAATCAAGATCCACATAAACCCACATCATCAGATCCACATAAACCCACATCCAACTATGAAAGAAATTAAAACCTCACCTTTGATATCTCTCTTTTTTATCAGAGAGAAAAATCCTTCCCAGAAGACTTCCTCTTTAAGATCTGGGTCACTAGCTCACCATAGATCACTGGCAAAGGGAGACGAGTTATTGTGGTTTATCTGTGCCTCAGGGAGAAATTCATCTGCTTTGAGCTTACTCTGCCTCATGTTGAACTAAATTAGAGAACTTCTGGCAAGGGCCAAAGGGAAGATAATAGTTGAGAAGCTATTAACAGCTTTGGCCACAGTTTTTTCACCTAGTTTCCCTTGCGCATGGCTCCCTCCCCACGTAAGTTAGATGTTTTTCAAAACTCTGCTATTGTGCTTTCCAAAATGTATTTTAGTTGTTGATGTGTTTATCTATTTCCTTAAGTGAACCTTCAGAAAGTCAGATATTGTTTTCTTCATCTTTGATCCCCAAAAGACCTAACACCTGAGACCTAGCAAAGGCCTCATACATAGCAGGTCCTCAATAGAAATAATCAAGAAAAAAGTATTGATAGAATGATGGCATGATTGAATTAATTAATTAGCAAAGGTCCAAAACACTTTTCACATAGTTTCAAATTGTGTTTGCATTGATGCTAATACCCATCTGTACAGTGATAGAGAAAACAGACTTCTATATGGCCAGTTTGTGCTATTTGCTCCATGTGATTTTTATTGTCTTACTATTTCTGTGACTCAGTCCTATGTTTCATTACCAACTGCAGCAGCAACCAAAGGACCTTTTTCTTCATTAAATAGAGTCAATGTTTCCTGGTCCTCAAAAGGACCATCCTGGGGTTGTTGAACCATTTTTCCCTCTTGATCCCCATCAATGCCCTCCCAAACCAGCATGGATCAACATCGTCTACCAGCTTCCCATATTTGGGGTAGACCTTCAAAGGCAGTTTTTTGTTTTTTCTTTTTTCTAGGTCAGGTTGACCTGTGACTTCCATCTTTATAGTTACTTTCAGTCTGTATAACAGTTTAAGTTCTGCAAAGTGGCCAAAAGCTTTTCATCCAGTGCCTTAACAAATATTTATTGATGTAATTAGTGAATGAATCATCTGACTGACGTGTACAAACTTTGAAAACAGTCATCACAGACAGGAGTTCTTGTTTAAAAGATATTTGCCATGGCTTAAAAAAATCTTTAAAAATAATCAAAATGGAAGTTTTATCAATGTTGACATTTTTTTCTCAAACTAATTATCTGCTTATGTAACTGACCTTATTAAGGATTGTGGCCACCTTCTTAAGGTATCTTTGGAAACTAAAATCAAACCCAAATTCAATGTATGATCTTTCCAGGTTCAAAAACCACAATTTTAATATGGCCAGAATTCCCAATGGAGTTCAGAAACCCAACTCAAATTCTTCTTGGATAATGGAGAGATATGAATAAACTTAATGAATGAATAATAAACAAGACAGCTGATGATTAATTTAGGCATGAAAATAAAAATACAAGTATCAACTTGTATTTTTGAAGAATGCACTGCTGATTTTCTAATATACAATTAGAATATATAATTTCTAATATACAAATTCTAATATATAATTTTTAATATACAATGAACATTAGCTGTTGATAGAAAATTTGATTTTGACATTTATATGGAAGATGATCCCATAGCAAGCCAAAGCACTGTAGGGTATTGTCATGGCAATACCCCATATGACAATAAGGATTTTCCCCATGGCAGAAATCATAGCAGGGTCCTGGAGGATTCTCCTCAGCACAGTGGAAACATCAAATAGAATACTATATTAAAAATTAGGATCTATGAAACAAAGTCATGAAATCAAGCCCCAGATAGACAGGCAGGAATACTTCTTGACACAGGTCCCCTACTCAGAAGATCAATAAGATCAAGATGACAACCTAGCTACTAAGCAGAGAAAGGTCATGCTGGCATAGGAAAAGCATGCTCAAAAAGAACATGTATAAGCACAACTTCAACAATTTAGCAATCAGAAATGGGGCTGCTTTGGTTCAAAATATAAACCAACCTATGAAACAAAGGAAAATAATTGCCAGCAAGTATTGTTTATCATCAAAGTCCAATCTTGGGTCACTAGCTCATGATCTCACCCATGGCAGAAACAGCAGATGATGATATTATTCATAAATACTATCAATATTTGAGCCAACTCTGAAGCGCATGATCATAGAATAACTGGGTGAAGATGAGATTTGGAATTAACTTAATCCAAATCCCTCACTTAATAAGAAACCAAAGCAGGGCTTGCCTGATCTCACTTGACTCTCTTCGGAGAGTTGAGGCTGGACCCCTGGACCCTTAACTCCTACTAAGGGCCCTTCTCACTATAATTCTATACCATACATCTGCCACACTGCCCTTATTTAAGTTGGCTTTCAGTAAAACTTGATGAATTAATCATGTCAATCATGATTATGCATTAACGTGTATCGATCTGGCTATGTGGTGACTATAATTTGAGGGGAAAGCATTCTTTAAGAAAAAAGAATATGGAATGAGAAATACAGAACAGATATGAAAGTAAATATTTAGAATGAGAGAAGAAAGTATAAATCTACAACAAAGTTGACTTATACTACAAGTATCACAAAATCCAGGAATATAATATTTAATTAAATAACTACCTGATTCATTTCTATGATACTGTCATCCCCTACAGTTTTGGGTTTCATACTCTCTGATTAACTCTTCATATATAATAACACTTGCATAATCTTTTTTGGAGAGAAAACAGAAAATTCAATCTTCTAGGGGGAAAAATTGGTATTGTACTTCTAAGAGTACAGAAAAGTTACTTTTTACTTCACAACTTGTCAGTAATGGTATTACATAAATTATTGGGATTGTCAACAAATTTGGGGAAAGTCTTACCCAATTGCTTTCAGAAATGAACTGTGGGACTGCAGAACATTTCTTAGCTAATCTTAAATATTTTTAGATTTCAGAACACACATCCACCCCAAAAAACATACTTTAAAATGACTACTGTGCTATAATGAGCTACATAATTGTACAACAAATTACTCTTGTGCTACACAATGATTCAAAGATGAATACGTATGTGAGTTTGTTCAGTGGAATGCTTGTTTCTTCAGGCTGTTTCTTGCATGCTGTTTCATCTGGAACCAACAGACTTCATCAGGACAAGATATATTAGATTCCCAAAAACATAATCTGATATACATGCAGAAAAAATGCAGCTTGACATTCTGAACAGAGCTGCTGTTTGAAGTACTGCCACAGATTTGCTTCCTACACACACAGGAATTCAGATAAACTCTATCTTTTAACAGAAAAGTACAAGGAGTGTTTAATCAATGTACACACTACATTACTGAAGTATATCTCTAACAGAGGAGACTTCCATTTTGACTAAGAGTTGATGGGCATCTAATGTTCTAGCTACAATTTACACTTTTGGCAGGTCAAAGAAATCTTCACAGACTAGCACCTTCACACGTTGTTTCATCCTCCTGAGTTTAAGGGCTGGGCACCAAAGGACACATTCATACTATGATGTGTCTGCTGTTCCTACACTTTTGTGTCACTTTGCTGAGATGGCATAGTGATAGGAGGAGAATTTCAGAAAGTCTTATACAACGGGGTAAAAATGGGAGCTCATAACCCACTTGAATCAAATGTATGAAATATGATATGTCAAGAGCTTTGTAATGTTTTGAACAACCAATAAAAAAAAGAAAGTCTTATACATATGGAGAGCTAGCAGTCAACTACCCATGCAAGTGACTACACATCATGTAAATACATTGCACTAAACCAAACCAAATGTCTCTCAAACTTTCCATCCCCTTAGCAGGATTCCCCAAAAGTTCATTGCCATGATAAAGTCACCCTTTATCATTTTGACCCAAGGGAAACTCAGAGGGGAAAAAGAGCATTTAATTGATTATGGTTAAAAATACCATTTGCAAATTTTACAAAAACATAAGCATGTGAGCACAAATTTTTGACACTCTCCCATACCCTTAGAATGGGTCTTGTAAATGAGTGAACCTGAAGTTTTAGCTTCATGAATGTAGTGGTCATTCTGACACCATGTACTGGCCTTTATATCATCCCTGTGTCAAGACAGGAAAACAACCAGCAGTGTCATCTTTACAAGTGAAGGACAAAGATTTGTCACATGTGGGATGATGGAAAGTGTATTAGTTTTGTAGGAATGCCATTACAAATGACATAATGGATGGACGGTGGATAGATGGATGAATGGTGGGTGAGTGGGTGGATGGATGGATGGAAGGATGGACCAAGCACAGCCCAGTCATAAAAATAACAGCACAACATTAGGGACAGACTTACATGGCATTAGTGACTTCATTTTGGAGGTACAATCCTAGGCTTGTTCTCTTCATGTTTTCCTGCCTTGGATTCATCTAAGAGCAAGACCAAAAAGGTTGCCTTCTGCATACCAATCCAGGCTTCTGAATATAGCTGTATGGAGCAGAGTTCAGGAGAATTCTAAGGCTGCATCTGTCTGGGTTTAGCGGAAATGAGGATGGTGATTGCTACTTTAGGCAGAGGGAAATAGGAAGCATAGCAGGCATATTTGCAACCCTTTTCCTAGAATCCACTGTAGGCCCAACCCTGCTGGTGGAAATCAAATCATCTCAGTGATAGGAAGAAGGAAGCCACAGGGGCTGAGAAAAGACAGGACCTGATAGTAATATTTTTGAAATGCCATTTACCACCTGTGCTAGCTGTGATTACACTAAGGCTGACAGTTGCGTGATTAAACACACTGAGATGATTAGTCTGAATGGGATTTGGGCTCCTGGCTTTTTTCCCAGTGATTTTCAATGGTAATAATAACACACTGATAACTTCTACAAAGGGAAAGAATACAAGGGCACAAGAGGACTTTCATGCCCACCTTATCCAGACTTAACCGGACAATGGCCACATCTCACTAAATTGGTGCTTGTGCAAGCCCCCTTTTCATTCCTGCAACATGATTTCTTTTCATAGGATAGCTTGATGCAAAGCACCTGGAGCCTGATGAAGCCTCTTCTGACAGTAATTGAAGGTGAAGACTACACCTTTAATTTCAGAAGCTTGCTATTACAACAAGCCATACAGCTAAGGTGTCTCTTTTCACCATTCCGTGCATCTTGCAAAATCATTTTCTATTTAAGACCAAGCATCTCTTTTCCTATAAGAAGAAAGTCACTTGACTGCAGCCATGTTTAAAGGCTAGATGCCTCCTAATATTCTGAAAGGTCCTGGAATTTGAATAGTACAGGGACTGAAACCACAGAATGTAAACAAGGTGTTTTAAGTTCTTGAAGTTGCCCTCAAATGTCAAATGTCAAAGAATCTCTGCACAGCAGTGCAAGTCTCTCCCTGGTAGAAAGTCAAATCTGGTAGCCCAGTAGCCTCTCTGTTAGGCAATCTTCAGAGTTATTTACAATCCTTTAATGTCTGCAGTGGGGATTCTATCACCTATCATAACCAGGATGATTGCCAGACCCGAGCTGGTGTGTATGGGAGTGTGTTGATATACATATCTATTTTCAGGTCTTTTAACTATCTTTTAATACAATTTTATTGTATTTTCCATAAAATTTTTGTATATTTTTTAAACTTATTACCATGTACCTCTTATTTTTAGATGCTGTTTTGATAATTTTTTTACTTTTTTAAATGTGTTACTGGCTTATAAATTCTTCAGTTGTATTGCTCTGTCTCTTGTTCTAGTCTTGTTGATTGTTTTTCCAGACACTTGACTAAACTTGCTTATTAGTCTTTGGATTTCCCACATAAACAATTATATATTCTATTAATAATGAAACAAAATTCTTTCTTTCTGTTCATATTCTTTCTTTTAGTGAACTAATTAAGATCATTACTACAATTTGAAATAGAATTAGAGATACATATTATCAATATTACTGATTGATCATCTTTATAGATTATAGAACTCTACCTCTTTTCTCTTTCCTCTTGGATCCATTTTGTTTGCTATATTTTTCTAGAATTTGTGAATTTCAGCTAAATTTTTAATTTATTGGCATTAAGTCATTCAAAAGATCGGATTTCCTTTTAAATAACAGCAGTATCTGAAGTCATATCTTTTACATTATACACTTAAACATGTCATTTCCACTGTTAATTTGTGCTTGCTCACTGCCTGTCTCCCCTCACCCCCACCTCTAATTTTTCAGTATTTCAGTTTCATTAGCTTTTAAAGAGAACTTTGGCTTTGTTTTTCTTATTATATGTTAACTTTCTGCTTTTCTTTGTTATTTCTTTCCCTCTACTTACTTTGGGTTTATTTTGCTGCCCCTCACCTTTTTTTAACTTTTTAAGAATACTTAGTTCATTAATTTTCTACCATTTCTTGTCTGACTGTTCTTTAGACTGTACATTTCTTTCTAAAGATAACTTCTGTGGAAACCTGAATTTTTATAGGTAATATTTTTAAAACTAGCTCATTCTAAATAAACTGTCATTCTTGTTATTTCTCCTTTGGCTTTGGAATGTTTCGAAGTTAGCTTTTTAATTTCTAAACAAATGGAAACTCTTGGTGATATCTTTTTTTGTATAGCTTAATTAAGCTAGGATTAAAGAATGTGAAGTGTATGATAAAAATCTTAAATTTTTTGACCTTGGTATGTGGTAAATGTTACCTGGTTTCCTCTAAAGAATGGGTTTCTTGCAGCTGATAGAGGCAATATTCTGTTTGGGGAAATTATTGATCCATGAATAAGTGAAAAATTCATTTTCTTATGCAAATCTTAATCATCCTTGATGATTTTTTAGTCTATTTGTCTTAGTACTGAGATATATTGAAATCTCCTACCATGATGGCAGGGTTGCTGATCATGTTGCTGATCTCCCTTGTAAATTTTTTCTTTATCTATTTTTAGGCTAATTATTAATGTTCATATAAACAGAATTGTTGTGTATTTTTCTTGAACTTAATTATTTCAAAATGAAGCAATCTTTCACTAGAAATATATCCCTCTCCTATGGTTTATATATAAAATATAATAAATAATATAATAATATAAATATTAATAAATATAAACTAGTTTTATTTTAGTTATCATTTACCTGGTGAATCCTTTTGCCTAACCAGCAAATAGAGTAACTTTTATTTCCTATTCAGTGTGATCATATTTGTCTTTTAACTGGACTGTTCAGTTCATTCTCATATATTAAAATCATTGGTTATAATTGGATTTATTTCTAGTCACGTTAATTCTGTCCCCCATAACTCACAATATCTCTTTTGTTTTTTTCATCTCTATTTCTACATTCTAGGTAATTTCTTCTTATCTTCCAGTTCAATAATTCAGTTCAGCTGTACTAATATATAGTTAAATGCATAAAGTTCAGGTTAATTTTGATTACAATATTTAACATTTTTAGAGGTTTTATTTGATTCTGTTTAAAATTTCCTTGCCTATCTTTTTTATATGTCACTGTTCATGTATTAAAGCTTGTCTCTTACTTTTTCCAAAATGCTTAACCATAGTTATATATATCTGTAGTATTTGTACTCTATTTCTTAAATCTGCTTTTTCTCCGGATGCCTTAGATCCTTGTAATTTTTATGATGAGCTTCTCAGTTTGCTTGGAAGTTTCTCTCTGGAAATTATTTAAGGCCTGGAATGAAGATGGGTTTCCCCAGCAATAATTTACATTAATTTTTTCCATACTCCTAGAGGTCTGTCTTTATAAGTTTAACTTTTGATTCTTGGTTCAACATTTTTTGAGCTGCCAATTTCACATAAATTCAGACTCAAGATTAGCATAAGGTCCAGCTACAGCTCAAAATTCCAATAGGACTTTTTGATCTGATTAGCACCAAGTGTTGAGAAAATTAATTTCCTCTGCAGTCAGGAGTAACAGAAAGAAAGAGAACAGGAAGCTTTTTATAAAGACCAAGGGGGTCCCAGATTTATAAAGACAGGATCTGTTGCTCTATTCCCCAGAGTATTCTCCAGTTCCTCATTACCTATGAGACCTTGAGAAAACAAAGATCAAGTTCACCACGATCAACAATTTTGCACAAAACATCTTAAGGCCTATAATAGACCTCAAAAAGCAAGTCATGTCACCCTGTGTTTTAGAATTACTGTATTATATATTTTGGGAGGTCAGAGTCTTTTTGACATCTTTTCAGTATAATGATTTGACTCAAGTTCAAAGATAGTAAATATGTTTCAATAATTCAACCACACCTTCAGGGTTACATCATTCAGTATAAAGGAGAAAGTACTGATGAGAATGGAGAGTGAAGAGAGTGTTGTAAGATGCAGGCAATATCCTTGGGTAATATCAGAGAGGAAAAAAGCTTGGCCCTTAGATATCTCAAGTCCAGCATCTTCATTTCACAAATGAGGAAACTAATGATCAGAGATGCAATGTTTTATATCACACAACTAATAAATGTCACAGCCATGGCCAGACACCATTTAAATTTCAACTTAGCCTTCTTTCCTCTTAAACAAATGTTTTTCAATCTGAAGTATGTGGAATAATAATTTCCCCATGAGTCATGAGTAAGTCCTCAAAGGGTTCTTTGATCAAATAAATTTAGGAAATTCTATACGTTATAACTCCCTGTTGGAGATTACAAAGCATATAACATACCAAGGGATCAGAGACATTGTAAAGAATTCTGTATAACTATCACTTCCCAAAGTAATTTAACAACAACAAAAAAATCCTTTTCTACAGAACACCTGTTAAAATTGCATAGAACATTTGTGTTCCCCAAAGCAATTTAGGAAATGGTCTCCTGATGAAAAGTTATCTCTACTATTTCTAAGTAGCATAAAACTTTGTACAGTCGTTACATTCCCAACAAAAGAGAACCCTATTATACATATAGTTTTATTATATTTGAAGTTGGCATGCCTAAAGGCATACATCAAAAATGTGTTTCTTATTATTGATTTGAACCTCCAATTACATAAACAAAAAATTTTAATCTTTTAAAAATGGATTATAGCCGGGTGCAGTGGTTCATGCCTGTAATTCCAGCAGCTCAGGCGGCAGAGGCAGAAGGATCGCGAGTTCAAAACCAGCCTGAGCAAAAGCAAGACACTAGGTAACTCAGTGAGGCCCTCTCTCTAAATAAAATCCAAAATTGGGCTGGGATGTGGCTCAGTAGCCGAGTGCTCCTGAGTTCAATCCCCGGTACCAAAAAAAAAAAAAAAAAACGGATTATAGAGAACTTCCACTTCCAACTACAATGTACTATCATTCATCAGACCACCTCTTCTGCTAAGAACAATTATAAATGCTGAAAAAGATACAGAAATAGCTGCTATCCGTGATCAGTCCTGGCACCAAAAGTTGCTTGTTCAAAACCCCAGGAAGGAGAAAAGGGCACTTCTGTGAGCCTAACCTTCTCTTCTGCGAATTTAAAAGTAAAGTAGCATCAATATGCCTACCGGAATATAACTTATTAGAGCTTTTGATTCATGGGGCTACAGAAACAAAAACTGAAGCTCTAGGTGACAAACAGATCAATACCTGAAGCCCTAAGGTCCTGGAGAAAAAGGGAAACTATAGAAAAGTGAATCCAAAATTCTATATGCATAACTTTCTCAACAAGGAATTTGCTGATTCTCAAGTTGCACCATACACAAATCAGCAGCTAGGAGATTAAAACCTAGGCAGAACTCTGAGGATGCTAACAATACAAGGGAACCAAAGTAGACATTAGGGCCTGCTCAGATATGGAGTCCTGGTTAGCACAGGAGACTTTATGATTGGAGTACTGAAGGGCTACTCTCTACGTGAAGACAAAACTGGAAATATTTTAGCTCTTAATAAGACTGAAATGCAGTTTGGAATAATCATAGTTCCTAGCTAGATCAAAGTCATCTGTCTTCTCGAACTGCTAAAAAAAATTAATCTTCTCTAGGAAAAAATTATGTCAACCGGTCTTTAAAATTCTAATATACATATTCTTTCCTTTAATAAAAAGAAAAAGTACTTAGAAAACTAATAAGATATGCCAGGGGAAAGAACTACATGCATAAAAACTAAAGGGAAAATTAGGGCTGGGATTGTGGCTCAGTGGTAGAGCGCTTGCCTAGCACGCACATATGAGGCCCTGGGTTCGATCCTCAGCACCACATAAAAATAAATAAAATAAAGATATTGTGTCCAACAACAACTAAAAAATAAATATAAAAAAAACTAAAGGGAAAATTAGATAAAAGATAAAGACCTGCAAATGCTACATGTCTGATGGCTATCAGATAAGATTTCAAAATAATTATCTTTGATATCTTCAAGAAAATTGATGACAAAATGGAAAATATCACCAGAGAACTGGAACCCAGAAAAAAAGTATGAAATGATAATTTAAGCTAAAAATTACAACGAAAACTAAGAAACCAATGGTTGCTTTAACAGCAGACAAGTGATAGCAAAATAAATTATTGGTAATGAATGATGTGTCAGCAAAAAAATTATTACAAAATACAGCATGGAAAAAGGATAGAAAATTCCTAACAGAGGCTAAGATACATGGAGTGTGAAAAAAAGTGCTAACATTGTAATTAGCTTCCCAGGGAAGATAAAACATATTTTAAAATCTCTACAATGCCAAGTAGGAAGTTATACCTAACTTCACCATTGAAAAACTATGAAAATCAGAAGAAAGAGGATATGTTCAAAGTACTTAGAGATACAAAGATGCATTACTTTCAAAGATAAGGTAATACTGGCAATAGAAATAATGAAAGCAACCACATTATTTTTAAGATGCTGAATAAAAATAACTGCCAAAATCTAATGAAAATTGCCCTTTGAAAATAAAATATGTACATATATATTTAAGTTTCATGAATATCAACCTCTTCCCTTGGTTTTCCTGGCAGCAAATGGTAGCTGCTTCCTGTGATTACTATTTCTGTGATACCTAGGGTCTGCTGTTAGCCTTTTCTCTTCCACAAAATGTAGTTAGCAATTCTTTAAGTTAAATTTTCTCTTAAAATAACTGCTGTGGGTTTGTATCCTAACTGACACTTACTGAGAAGATGGTTAATGGTAACTGTTGAAAGCTCCTCCCCCAAGAATAGGATACTGCTGACATCCCTTCTATAAAACAATATACTGCAGACCTAGCCAGTTAGTAAGACCAGAAAAAGAAGTAGAAGGTAAAAGGATTGGAAAAGAAATAAAATTCTTTTGACAACTTCGTTGTATACCTAGAAAATACAAAATAATATACCTATAAGTTATGAAAATTAATGATTTAGCAAGATTGCTAGATAAACACATCCATGTCAAGAGGGAAAGCTAAATTCTATTTCCAAAACCAGCAATACATAACAAGAAAATATTTTTTTTTAAAAAAGCCTTTACCATGGTTTCAAAATCATCCAATATATATGCAATATTGATACAAAGAATTATTGACAGAAAGCTTAAAGGATCTAAGCAAACAGAACCACATTCACTGACTATATACTGCTGTAAGTGTAAATGCTATTTCAATAAATTTCTTTTTTACTAAGCCAATGAAATCTAGGGTTCATTTGTTACATATGTTATTAGGATACATCTACATATTAGAATGACAAATGTATAGGCTGAATGCACAAGCCAATATGACATTATTTTTCTCAGAGATCAATTAATAAGGTTTTTATTAGTTTTCATTTTAAAGCATTTTAATTAAAAATCAGTGTGTCTTTCTCATCTTTCATGTTGCTCATTTCAGTAAGCCCAAAGGCTCTCCTATTTGCTATACTTTGGGGATGGGTTGAGCCAACTTGGTCTTGAGCCAACTTGGTCTCAAGCCCACGCTCACATCCAAGGGAGGAAACCCTGGGAGGAACCCTTCTTAGTCAGCTTGCTTTCCTTAATCTCTAACACAGTTCTATTAAAGGGAAGAGGATCAACGAGAAGCTTGACTCCTTTGTCCATTGGTACCTTCAGAACGTGTGCGCTAATCCACAGCTTCTGGTGAATGAGCAGTTGGTCATGTGGTGTTACACCCACCAGCCAGAAGGACACAGGACCCAGAAAGAGATGATTTATTGGTCCATCAAAGATAAATCATAATAAACTCTTTTCTAGGGCTGCAAGGTTGTTTGAGCTCATTTTAAGCCATATTCATACCAGTAAGAAAACCAGGAAACCATCATGCAAAGAGAAGCCAGAGAGTAGTATTGATCTCTGGGGAAAATCAGGAGCCATGGAACATTTGAAGATAAAAATTAAGAGAACTCCTAGCAGTTTTCTACTCCCTTTGAGTCCTAGCTATACTTTCTGAAACTGAATCTTATGATACTTCCCTGTGCGGCTGCCAATAGTCTTTTTCACTTGAGCTAATTTGAGTTGGCTCCTGTTTGTAACCAAATAGACCCTGATTGAGGTAGAGAGTGTTATTGTGGTATTTAACCAGGAGTCTGAAAAAGAGATAAATCCTGTCTTCTCTCCTTTATCCTTCTGCCAAAGTACAATTCTCAATATATTAAAAACCTGATTTTCATATAGATAGATAAGTAAGCACATATCAAAGTTTTATTCAACTCATTAATGAAGAACCCAGCAGGATGACAAAGCCATTCAAAAGAGAATATGAAAAAAAAAATAGGACTTTTGTAGGCTGTGGGGGAAGAAAAGGGTGCTGAACTAAGACTGCAAATTCAGATGCAAACTGAGTCATGTCCAAAAGAAAAGTAAAACCATAATATTTGGATTTGTCTTCTCTATTATATAGAAAATAAAATCATTGCCATCTTATTAGTATTGTAAAATATATGAGACCAAATTAATGGTACAAGCTATGTTGCATTCCCCCAGAAAATGAAAGGACCCTTAGGCAAACTTCTCTAGAAGTTTAAAAAGACAAATTCTTTGGCCCTGCCCCCCTGAAATTATGACTCAGTAGATCTTAAACAGGACCTTGAAATTTGCATTTTAATAAGTTCCCTGGGTGACACTGTTAATCAGCAAACTAAACATTCAGTAACACAACCTTAGATGACATTGAAGTCATCCTTTGGCTTTATTTCCAAGTTTTGAATAATATTTCTTAAATCTATACTCAAAATCCCCAAAGGAGAGCTAAGCTTCCAGATGAAGAAAATCTAATAAGGCTAAATATCACTTTATTCTTGGCTGAAATTTGAGTTTAAAAGTGAGTTAAGAAAGTTGTAATATGAAGGAGTCTTTTTTCCTGTGCTAAGCAGGTTTCAGTAGTATTGAACCAAAGGCCCTTGGCTGTTGGAAGAAATTCAATGTTTTAAAACATTGAGCAAGAACAAGAATCTCAGTCCCCTAGATTTTCTACTGCTATGGCTTCAAGTTCACTAATCCTTTCTTTTGTGTTATCTAATCAGCTAAAAATCTCATTCAGTGTACTTTTAAATCTCAGAGGTAGTTTTATCTAATATAGATAAGTGTTGGATGTAAAGTGTATACCATCTTCTCCAATGCACCCTGGCCTTTTTCACTGCTTTGAACTTCACACATCAGAAAGATTCAAAACAGGGCTGGGGATGTAGCTCTGTGGTAGAGCATATGCCTAGTGTGCACAAGACCCTGGGTTCCATCCCCAGCACCACACACACACAAAAATAAGAAATAAATAAGAAAGAAAAAGATTCAAAACAATCTAGAAAATAAAAATCAAAATCCAATACCAAAAAGGAAACAAGAACTTTGTTTTCAAAATCTCAATAAATACTATGCAGAGTTTGGAAAGGGATGGAAGGGAGGGTCCAACATTCTGCCTTTTGCTTGGGTAAAGTTGAAAATCTAAATGAACCAACCAACATGAAAATAGTGGGTAACTTTGGGAGTTGGAACTACAGGTGATTTTTATTTCCTAATTCTATCTAAAATTAACAGGAGACTACTTTTTAAAATTGACCTGCGTTCTTTTTCCCCTTAGCTCACACTGTTTAAAGCTCTATTTCTCAGCCCTATCCAAGCCACCAGCAGCGGATCCCTAAGAGTTCCCTTTTGATGGTATCCATAACTCCTAGAAGTCTGGAAGTTGCAAAAAAATCCCAACATTCCCCTCCTGCCTTTGCATTCCAGATTCAGCCACATATTATCTAAATAGCAGATGGAAATGTGAGCTCCTGCCTGCCAGGTACAGAGCCAGAAGACCTGACCCACTCAGGTCCAGCCCTGATTTCTGAGACCCAAGAAAACTGGATGACTAGGGCATGAGATGTAAGGAGGCACTCACTGGACACTTAGACAACCCTCACTGTCTTCTTGCCTTTTTTTCCCTAATCACCTCACTTCACCTGATGACCTGGATCCCAATCTTGACCATGTCCAGGGAGACAGCTAGGACCCAAAGCATTCTCATACAGCCCCCTCTCCAGCCCCTAAAAGAAAAAGAGGATTTATCAGTCAGTTCTCTGTGGCAGAAGTACTGCCTAGAAGCCCAAGGATAAAGCTGCCATCCAAGAACCTGAGGTTGTGTCCACCACAGGGAGCATGGCAGCCTTGGCTCCAACCCAGTGGAGATAGAATAGTCTACGTTACCTAGTTCCTGGGTTATGGTGCCCCATGCATGGTCAGCCTGTCCCCCCAGGCTGCACACTGTGTGCCTTTTCTCTACGCACAGGGTTCTGTAGAAAGAACCAAACCAGACAGCTCTCCTTGCCAGATAGAAGCTGAGCTCATTAACAGTTCCTTTCTTCACAGGCAGGTGCTGTATATCCCTCAGCTTGGACCTTCTCTTCCCATTTGACTATAGGAATCTTCCCTTCTTTTAGCCACACAAAGATCTGTGACGTTATTAATTCCTCCAGAGCTTTGTAGACCAAACCCAACCCAGTCACCACTCTCTGCTACCTGTTCTGACAGCAGCCCCCCTTTCAAAAGCCCTCCAGCCCGCAGAAAAGTTCTTCTGGCTTCTTCTATGGTCTTTTGGGTTTGCGTAGGTCAATATAATTTTTAGTGTTGAAAGCAGAGGATTATTAATTTGTGCTAATAATTCTCTGTCTTGCCTTCTAGACTCTTTTTAGTCATTCCAACCACGATTTCAGCATTAAAATGATTCAGTGTTTCACTTGCTTTCCTAAGGAATTCACTGCCTGGTTTATCTATTTGGCCCACTGAAACCTCCCTTTGTCCTTCATTCCAGTTTCCTTCTCTTCTTTTCTGACATTTAGTGTTTCTGAGTTTTCTTTTTTGGCCTCCAGCACTGCCCTTCACTGGGGCCAGAAAAGGCTGGTAATAATAAAAAGAAAGCCAATTCTTCTGCCTTTGGCATGCCTCCTGAATGCTGTCAATAAGTAGCAATTTAACAGGTGTCACTTTTAGTAAAGATCATCTTTATCAGTTTTGCTTCCCCCAGCTGGGTTCCTTGAATGGACCATGCAACAGTGTGTCACTCCTCTCAACATATCTTCTGGGCTTGTTTTCCTTTCTCAATAATGAACGCCGCTTGGGTCTCAGAAAACAGACCCTGAAGCTTCCCATGTCCTGGCTGAACTGTGAAGTCTTTCCCCACTGTTCCCAGATATCTTTAGGGCTAATACTGCAAAATGAAGACCTTTGGCCTGAATTCCCTCCTGGATTTTGTCTTGCTAGGCATGACACAACACAACACAACACAGTCTTGCCTCTTTCCTCTAGTAAGTTCCAAGTTTTGGGAGGAAAAAAAGTTATCTTTCTTCTTTCTCTCATACTCAGGCCCCCAAATATATGGAACTGAGCTAACTAAAAGACATTGAATCTCCACTGGTGGAATTTATGGAGGAGAATTAGCACCTGATACAATGCACACTATCCTGACTCTTGGGCTAGTCTGAGTCCTTCTTTTCTATTTGCCTGTGTTTGTTCTTAAAGCAAAGGGAAACCTGATGAGTAATGAAGAATATGAAAATACATTCAAAGCCTCCATTGATTACTTTCCACTCCAGCATGAGAGAGGTGGTTGGTCACACAGATGTTTAAAGCATGGCCTACATTGGTATCTAGCCAGAGACTATCAATGTTATTGTGAGATGATTAGTAATTTAAAATTGGCAGGATATTTGGTTTCATTAGCTCCAAATCAAGATGAGCAGTTTCTAAATTGCTTTCCCCCAGTAAACAAATTCAGTGCCTCTAGGAAAAAAATGTGATGAGGATATTTGTGGATGAAGAAATGTCCCTAGACAGGAAAGAACAAAACAGATCATGCTTATATGCACTGAATAATGATTAGGATAAATGGTTTGGAGCAATGACTAAATAGGGTCCGCTGATGTCAGACCCTGCCTGAAGCAGCAGAATGAAGCAGAACTTTCACCCATAACTGCCTGATACTTGCTCATTAAAAAGTTGACTCACTTTGCCTCCTTACATCTTCTTCTAAGTTCTGCCTATTTGGCCCACTCTAGATAATACAATGTTCATTATTCTACCAGATTATTCCAAAAACATTTATTAGGCACCTATTCCATTCACAGTATTATGTTGGGCCCAGATGAAAAAAATCTAGTCTATACTGCCCACAATGTTAGAGAAACCAGAAATATATACAAGTAAATTTTTAAGAATCTAAACACCAAGAAAGTCATCATTGTTATGAATACATAAGAATAAACATAAGAAGCAATTAGCTCTGAGTATATCATGTTTATTTTGACCCAAGTCATTTAAAGCTAGTTGTCTATCAGGGACTTTGTGATTTTTCCAGGAGGGTGTTACAGAATGCCCCTTCCCCAGAATCCCATTCATGGCATGTGGTATCTTCATTTATGACAAATAGCCCTCTTACTTAATTCTACTTGGAAAATGCTGGAAAAAAAAATATCTATTGTGCTGAATATGATGCATTTGGAAAGGGTGGGGTGGGAAAAGGCCTTGAAATTCTCTGCTCTGCAATTAGAGAAATGCAAATTAAAACTACACTGAGATTCCGTCTCACTCCAGTCAGAATGGTAATTATCAAGAATACAAGCAACAATAAATGTTGATGAGGATGTTACATTGCTGATGGGACTGCAAATTGGCGCAACCACTCTGGAAAGCAGTATAAGAGATTCCTCAGAAAACTTGGAATGGAACCACCATTTGACCTAGTTATCCCATTCCTTGGCTTTGTACTTAAAATCAGCAAACTACGGTGATGCAGCCACATTAATGTTTGTGCAGCTCAATTCAAAATAGCTAAGCTTTGGAACCAACCTAGGCGCCCTTCACTAGATGAATGAATAAAAAAAATATGGTGTATATATATACACAATTTAATACTATTCAGCCATAAAGAAGAATTAAATTATGGCATCTGCTGGTAAATAGGTGGAACTGGAGAATATCACGCTAAGTGAAATAAGCCCATCCCAAAAAACAAAAGTTCAAATGTTCTCTCTGATATGTGGCTGCTAACCCATAACAAGGAAGGGTAAGGAGGGGAAGTATAGATTTGGATTAGACAAAGGAAATGAAAGAAAAGGATGGGGGGAAGGGAATAGAAAAGACAGTAGAATGAATTGGACATAACTTTCCTATGCTCATATATGAATATACACAACCAGTGTAACTCCTCATCATGTTCAACCACAAGAATGGAATCAAACTTGTAAGAGGTTGCACCCCATGTATGTATACTATGTCATGTATATCTAAAAATACCATATTTTTTAAAAAATCAGGAAGAAAAAAAAGAAATTCACTGCTCTGAGGACATTGTCTTATCCTTCTTGGCTGCACTTTGGTTTCTCTAAGGGAAATGTGGCTGCTGGTAAGGGCCTACTGGCATGTTTCACATGAAGCAGAACTGGTTCCTTGGGAATTAACCCAGCTGAATACATAACAAAGATCTCTTTAGCCTTTGTTTCCTTTAGCCAGTAAACATGTTTATCCCACATATCAATGGGCACAAAACAAATGTTTGGAACCCAAATTAACCAACACCACATTGTAAAAGCAAAACCACAATATCCCTACTTGCTAAAGAAAATAATCTGTAAAAGGACATGTTTCCCATTTGCAAACCCAAACATGCCAATGACAAAGGTGAATAAAAACACTTAAGAGAAAAATAAAACATTCTACCTGTTGAAAAAAAGAATATATGTTCAGATAATTTTAAAAGTAAAATTTGTCAGAATATTGTTGTTTATGAAATTAGCACATGAATTTTGTTTATGAGCCAAACACATTTTATAAATCTGAGCTATGTCAAAACATGCCTGACTGAATAATAAGCCACTTGAGAAGAATGGTCATCTTGGGGCCAGTCTCCATCAACATTGCTAAGGGCCTATACTTTTGTTTGCAATTGTCAAAGTACTTTTGTATTCAGGGTGTCACTTGAGATCTTCATAGCAATCCTATTAGGTAGTCAAAATAACTATTACTCCCATTTGACACATGAAAAAACTGAGACTGGGAAAAGTGTGGCTTTCTGATTATGTAATGTGCCCAGCAGGGAGGCTCTTCTCATGAGCATCAGAGTTGGCCCTGATTCTCCAGCTCCAACATCCTTTCCACTCCCCCATGGTATCTCCTGGGAAAAGTGCCAGTTGCATTAAGTACCAGACATCCCAGTGGCATAAGGGATTCCTCAGTCCTTCTCATAAATCCAATTTTTAATTCATTTAATAAACCCTCACTGATAGTTGCTAGGCCCAGATATATAGCAGTGGTGATGCAACATATATAATTCTGTCCTCATCCAGTTCATAATCTATAATAGTAATAGAGTGCTGAGTAAGATGTGGTTAGACTACAACAGGCAGGTGGGAATCACACACCTAAATTCCCTGCAAATATATCTGTACCATTCAACTGCTCCCAGGCTTTGCTGCCCTTTACATAATAGTAACCATTTACTAAGTGCCAACTGTGTGCCAGGAACTGCATCTGGCTTGGATTCATGCTCTCATTGAAGTCTCACTAAAACCCCTACAATGTTAGTATGAGGACCTAAAATGTCCCCCAAAGGCCATGTGCCGCTAAAGGCTTGCTCTCCAACCCATGATGCTGTTGTTGGGAGGTGGTGGAAGCTTTAGGAGGTGGGGCCTAGTTGGAAGAGGTGGGTTACCAGGGGCATTCCTTCAAAGTGTATATTTTGTCACTAGGCCCTTTCTGTCTCATCCCCCAACCACTTCTCCTTCCCAGCCACCATAGATGAACAGCTTTGCTCTACCTCAACCTCCATGACATTTATTATCTCATAGTTTCTGGAGTCAGGACTCAGCATGGTTTAGTGGAGTCCTCCAACTTAGGGTCTCTCACAAGGCTGTAATCAAGGTGTCAGCTGGAACCAGTCTTGTTGAAGCTCAACTACAGGAGGATCTGTTTTCAAGCTCACTTAAATGATTGTTAACAGGATTCAGTTCCTCATGGGCTATTGGTCCAAGGGCCCCAGTTCTAAACCAGTTAGAGGTCATTCTTAGTTCCTTGTCACATGGGCTTCTGTAGGGCACTTCACAATATGCTAGCTTGCTTCATCAGAATCAAAGATAAAGAGAATTCAAACAAGACAGAGTCATTCTTTTACAACCTAATCTTCTCTATCACTTTTGCCATTGTCTATTCATTAGGCTACTCAGGCCCAGTCCACATATACACAAAAGGAGAAAATTACACAGAAGTAAATATCAGGAGGTGGAATCACTGGAAGTCATTGTAGAAACAGCTAACTTGTGGTATATACAGAACCCAAATCTATGTATGACTTGAAATACCTCTGTTCACCATAACAAATGACATAGCCTCAAAGGTTTCCAACATATACATAGTTAATCATGTTACATATTCCAAAGCACTATTTTGTTTTAATTTTATTTTATTGGTTCTTTTTAGTTATACATAATAGTATAATCCATTTTTTAAATTACACAAGCATATGATATATCATATTCTAATTAGAACCCTATTCTCGTGGGTGGGCCTGATGGTGGGTTCACTTATGTATTTTCATATGTGTACACAGGAAAATTATGTTAGATTTATTCTATTGTCTTTCCTATTCCTATTCCCAATCCCTTCCTTTTGTTCACCTTTGTCTAATCTACCAAACTTTTCTTCTTCCCCTCCCCCTTAAAATCAGCGTACTACATTGACACAGCCACATCAATGTTTATTGCGGAACAATTCACAATAGCTAAGCTATGAAACCAACCTAGGTGCCTATCAACAGATGGGCAGATACACAACAGAAAATTTCATAGCCATAAAGAAGAATGACTTTATGACATTTGCTGGTAAATGGATGGATCTGGAGACTATCATGCTAAGTGAAATAAGCCAATCAAAAAATACACACAAACGCACACACACACACAAAGGTCAAATGTTTTCGCTGACATGTGGAAGCTAAACCAAAGCACTATTACAGTGTGATTTCTTTAATTCAAGATACATACAGGTAGTTATTTTTATTCTCATTTTATAAAAGATAAAACTGAGACTCATGGACATGTAAATGATTCATGGCTTGTATAGGCCATTATAATTTCTACTGTCAATGTTTAATAACTTTTTGTTGGAGCTCAAATGACTTTCTCAAGCTCACACCAGATGAAGACTAGATGCAAGTTTTCTGCTTCCAAATCCCAAGAAGACCAACACTGCAACTGTATTTTCATTTACATTACATTACATTACTAATGAGTAATGAGTAGATGTAAATGAAAATACCCTCATATTCAGTTTCTAACCCCCATCTGTCTGTGGGCAGCAATGTCAACTCCTAAAGCCCATCAGAGGGGACTTCAGGCTCTCAGAGTTACTGCAGCTCTGAGGCACCATGAAGGTAGAATTGTGAATGAGGCAGAAAGAGGAGCACCTGCCTATGGGACACATATCTCACTGTCCTGCCCATGGATCACAAGGTGGCTTTTGCAAAGAGAAGTGGAAAAATATACACCCAATACTCAAACAGAGTGTCAGTCTTATTTTCATTCTTTTTTGTTGTTGTTGTTTTGTTTTGGTTTTTTGGGGTTTTTTTTATTTATTTTTTTATTGGTTGTTCAAAACATTACAAAACTCTTGACATATCATATTTCATACATTAGATTCAAGTGGGTTATGAACTCCCATTTTTACCCCAAATACAGATTGCAGAATCACATCGGTTACACATCCACATTTTTACATAATGCCATATTAGTAACTGTTGTATTCCAGGCCCTTCTTCTTCTTCCCTCCTCCATTGCAATCACTAAGAACTCCCAGTAATCTTTCAAACCCATTCTCTGTTGCCTGATCGACACAATGGCCTCCTTAATAAGTGGTCTTATTACCTGTAGTCTACACCACTGAAATCCATTCTTCACAGCATCCAGAGTTAACTTTCTAGCTCAAATCTAAACTTGAAACTCTCCTTCTTAAAACCTTCAATACTTTCCCATTGTTCTCAGCAGAAAACTGATATTTCTTATCATAGTGACAAGGCCCTTCCAGAATGGCCCCCTCCTTTCCTTGCCAGTCTCAGCTTTTACTGTCCTCAACATCTCTGCTCTGACCACATTGACCTAGCACGGCCAGTATTTCTTATGTTCCCTGATCTCTCATTTTCTAGCTATCGCTTCATTCCTTCCCCTTCTTTTCTCCTTAATCTGGTTGTTATCATTTGTATCTGAAATATTCCCCAAAGGCTCAAATGTTGAAGCTTTGGTCCCCAATGCAACAATGTTCAGAAGTAAGGTTCTATGGGAGGGATGGGATCATGAGAGGTCTGAGCTCATCAATACATTAGTCCACTGATAGGTTCACAGCTGATGGTGTTTGGGGGCAGTGGTGGAAACTTAAGGAAATGGGGCTTAGTTGAAGGAAGTAGGTCATGGGTAGCATGCCCTGGAAGGGTATATCTTCTCCCAGGCCTCTGACTCCCATGAGGTGAACATCTTTGCTCTGCCACAAGCACGTGGCACTCCCACCACAATATTCTGCCTCTCCACAAGTCCACAGCAATGAGGCCAAGCAACTATGGACTGAAACCTCTGACACCATAAGCTAAAATAAATCTCTTCTTTTCTGATTTTCTCAGGTATCTTATCACAGCAACAAAACAATGATTACACACTGATCAAGACTTCCAACTTACCCTTCATATGTCCATTTCTCATGAAGGCTTTGTCTGACTGCTCCCAAGTCTGGATTTGCCATTCCATAGAACACCTTGTTGTGACTGTCACATTGTGTTGTTGCAGTATGGCCCCCACCAGAAGGACAAAGCCCTGATTTACCTCATCTATTATATCCACTGTGGCCAGCATAGCATGAGACCTTGGTAGTAACTTAACAAAATTTTGCTGAAAGAATAAGTGAGTGAATGTAACCCCTGCTCCTATGTTCTTGAGATTAAAAGTTTCCAGTTGCTAATTCATCCACTTGTAGTCACTGAACTTCCTTTAGCTCTGATGACTCAAGAGGAACTGTCTAGTCAATGATGGAGGCCCCACAGCCTCACGTAAACTATTCATTCATTTATTCTGTCAATAAATATTTGCGCCAGGCATGTGCTAGGTTCTAGGACAGAGTCAAATACAAGCTAGGCACATAAGAGTTCAGACCAAAATGAGTTCTCATCTGGTGCCTGGAACTTATGCTATTTCAGAGAGTTCCTCAGGGGAAAAATAGACTCATGTTTATAAAGTACCTTAATAAAGACACTACCTTGGTATTACTATTCTCTCTCAAATACATCTGACTTTTACTCACTGTAACATTACTAGCCCATTCTGGAATGTTATAATCATATACTGTCCCATTTTGTTTTATGACTCAAGTTTTGAGGTTATATGGCCAGTAGCTGGCAATACCCCCTCTGGATTGATGACAGCATACCCACCAGCTGCAACATTATTGCTCAGAATTGTTTTTGAGATGGTAATAATTTTAGGAGTTACTGTTAAAAAGTAATATGGGTCAGTAATATACTTTCACATTTTATGACCCTTTCTTCATTTCTTTCTAGTTAAAAAATAGAAATCCTTCTCAGAGGTTTAGGAGTTTGTGAGCTTCCAGAAGATTTTAAGTCATCATCATTAGAATTTGCACAGTTAATACTGCAGGCTGCTTCAGTCCATGGGAGGAGAGAATTCCCCACCAGGACAAGACCAACATTTTTCTCAGGTATGTTCATTTATTCAAATATTTATTTATTCTCTCACTAGTTCCAATACTTTTAGCAGTAATAATTATATGGCATTATGTCAGTACTTATATGCTTGCTACAACAGCCTTTAAAAATCAGTACTCTTGTTATTCCCATTTTACAGATGAGGATGCTGAGGATTTACAAGGTCACATAGGTTATCCAAGGTCATGCAAATATCAAATTGTAGGACAGGAATTTGATTTCAGATGGGTGTGGCATAAGAGCACACATGTTCAACCCCTGCATTCTTCTCAGTTCTCTTAATTCCACACATATCTGAGGTGACCTACAAAAACCCATTAAGTACACAAGATAAATCAGTGAAGTAAAGTGATAAAGAGAAAAATTAATTAGAAACAAATGATATAAAGTTAGAACTAGTATACAACATATATACCCACAGAGTCCAATGCACTTGATACAAGAAAGCAGTAAATTTAGTTCTATATTTCTCAGTCAAAGAGGAAAATGTATTCATTACATGCTTTACAGTATCCATAAAATAAAAACAAACTAGGTGCTCAGGTGGGAACACAATTTCTCATGGTACTGAGGAAATTTCTCATTTGGGCCTCCTAAAAGTGACTGCGATATAATGATAGACAGACCATGGTCCTCAATGGCATGCTTGGAGCAAAATCTGTGGCAGCTCTGGAAGCTTTTCATAGATTCACTTCTAACACACAGTGCAGGGAAAACGTTGGCCCAGGTTAAAAGAGCAAAATCCATATTTTACAATTTCCAATGATTCAGCTAAATCTCAGGAAGGAAGCAAAGTTCCAAAAACACATTTTATAACACCATGCTAAGATACAAAGCTGGGGTACAGGCATTCCATGGCACCAGTTAAAGGCAGGACTGTAATGACAGTAGAGGGGGTAGAGAGAGAAGAGGGGAGGGGAGGAGAGGGGAGGGGGGATAGTAGAGGATAGGAAAGGCAGCAGAATACAACAGACACTAGTATGGCAACATGTAAATCAATGGATGTGTAACTGATATGATTCTGCAATCTGTATACGGGGTAAAAATGGGAGTTCATAACCCACTTGAATCAAAGTGTGAAATATGATATGTCAAGAACTATGTAATGTTTTGAACAACCAACAATAAAAAATTTAAAAAAAAATAAAATTAAAAAAAAAGCAGGACTGTGTCCTTCTGTAAAGTGTCTAGGTATTGACATCCTTCTGAGAACAACAAGAGCATTTTGAGGACAGGGACCTTATGTGCATGCCCCACCCCATCTCTGTGCATGGCCAGACACAGAACAGTCACAGGGCAGGGCTCAGGGCCCTCAGAAAAGGATTCTGGGTACATCATGGTAATATGAGTAAGGGTCTCCAAAATTTACTCCACAACAATGACTGACCATTTCAGCCTCGAAAACTTTAGGCTCAGCCATTAAAAATAAATACACACAGAGATTAAAGCACAGCTTGAATATCTACTTTAAGCAATGTCATATCCTGCTGAACCCTCCAATGTAAACCCAGAACCTAAATATATGGATTTGTTACACAGGGTTGCCAGGATAAATCAGTTAAATGGTGGGAGACATTAAAGATATGATCAACTGGACTCAATCCCAGCATCTGGAGCTATTATTTTTTCCTCAACTTTTTGAAGGCAGAATCCAGCCATTTGTATTCTGGAGGCTTGGAGTCAATTTTGCCACCTTATCAGTACAACATCATCCTAGACTCAACCAGGGGTCTACCCATATCAAGTGTAGTTGAATATAGAATATATGTAAAGTCATGGGAAACCAGTGCAGGAAGGAAAGCTTGCTACACTGAAAAGCACATGGCCTTCGGAAAGTTCTAGAAATTAGGTCAAATCCTGCTCCTGTTAGTCACTAGATAATTCATCTTAGATGAATTATTCAATATCTAAGAGTCACAGTTTTCTATGTGTAAAAAGTTTAATAATACTTTGAAGAAGTATTATCTTTGGGAAGGTAGAAAGGGTAATTTGTGATTATTATGGGAAACAGCAATTCCTTTCATTTGAAAAGGAATCTAAGTTAATTGCAGAGTAGAGAGAAAATTTGAACTTGGTCTTGAAAGTTGAAAAAGTTTGATGGCTGGAGAAAGTAGGAAAGGTGTTTTGGTTGAAGGAACAACATGAACCAAAAAAAGAAACAAAATTGTGGAATATGTTGTGTTTGTAGGAACTGGCATTAGTAAAGACACGGAGAGATGAGTAAAAGTGGAAAGTCCTATCAGTGACAAGCTGGGGAGACAGGCTGGGGATGGGCTATGGAGACCTTGCCTGAAGTGCTAAGAAGTGGCCCAGAAATCAACCTAACAAAAGAGGTGAAAGATTTATATAATGAAAACTACAGAACCCTAAAGAGAGAGATAGAAGAAGATCTTAGAAGATGGAAAAATGTACCCTGTTCATGGATAGGCAGAACTAACATCATCAAAATGGCGATATTACCCAAAGTTCTCTACAGGTTTAATGCGATGCCAATCAAAATCCCAACGGCATTTCTTGTAGAATTAGAGAAAGCAATCATGAAATTCATATGGAAAAACAAAAGACCCAGAATACCAAAAGCAATTCTAAGCAGGAAGTGTGAATCAGGCGGTATCGCGATACCAGAGTTCAAACTATACTACAAAGCAATAGTAACAAAAACAGCATGGTACTGGTACCAAAACAGGCGGGTGGACCAATGGTACAGAATAGAGGACACAGAAACCAATCCACAAAATTACAACTTTCTTATATTTGATAAAGGGGCCAAAAACATGCAATGGAGGAAGGATAGCATCTTCAACAAATGGTGCTGGGAAAATTGGAAATCCATATGCAACAAAATGAAACTGAATCCCTTTCTCTCACCATGCACAAAAGTTAACTCAAAATGGATCAAGGAGCAAGATATCAAATCAGAGACACTGCATCTGATAGAAGAAAAAGTTGGCTACGATCTACGTACTGTGGGGTCAGGCTCCAAATTCCTTAATAGGACACCCATAGCCCAAGAGTTAATAACAAGAATAAATAAATGGGATTTACTTAAACTGAAAAGTTTTTTCTCAGCAAGAGAAACAATAAGAGAGGTAAATAGAGAGCCTACATCCTGGGAACAAATTTTTACCCCTCACACTTCAGACAGAGTCCTAATATCCAGAATATACAAAGAACTCAAAAAATTAAACAATAAGATAACAAATAACCC
>NW_026000093.1:43786219-43820060 GCF_001458135.2 Marmota marmota marmota
AGAATTGAACAACAGCAGATGAGGTAGAGAGTGAAGATGGGAGGGGAGGGGAGGGTGGATAGTAGGGGATAGGAAAAGTAGCAGAATACAACAGTCACTAATATGCCATTATGTAAAAATGTGAGTGTGTAACCGATGTGATTCTGCAATTTGTATTTGGGGTAAAAATGGGAGTTCATAACCCAATTGAGTCAAATGTATGAAAGATGATATATCATGAGCTTTGTAATGTTTTGAACAACCAATAAAAAAAATAAAAAAATAAAAAAAAAGAAGTGGCCCAGAGAAGGCCCAATTCCATACTGTAAGATAATGGTCTACAAAGAAGAGTGTATAATTGACACAAGGTACATGTTCTCATCCCTAGAGTGGACCTCAAAATAACCCAGAGCCTTAGAGAAGTAAAGTTGATGTGACGAGTAATATGGTTAGCAAACAGCAGGGATGGACTCAAACCTATTGATCTGATGGCAGATCCCATATGTGCTCTCTGCTTTGCTGTGCAGGTGGATCCTTTCTTCCCATTATCTGTTGCTTTCACCTCACTTTAGCCTTTAGTCATTTTGTTCTTGATTAAATAGCAACTTCACTATTTCTTTCTTCATTGCTCTGTAAGACACTTGAAAGCAGAAAATGTGTTTTACTCAACTCTCTGGTGATCAGTACCTACACATAGAAAGCATGTTCACAAATGTAAAGTTGAGCCCTACAAGCAGAATAATTGCAAAGAAATCTTGATTCACTGCATGTCCCCTTCTCTTGAGCTTTTGTAGCTACAGGTTGCCAGCATTGGATTCAAAGAATACAGAAAGAAAATTGAAAAGGGTAGAAGAGACAACCACTTATTGCTATCCACTAAAATATATTTATTTATTTATTTAATGTGGTGCTAAGGATTGAACCCAGGGCCTCACATGTGCGAGGCAAGCTCTCTACCACTGAGTTATAACCCCAGCTCCTGAAAGAGCAATCTTAATAAGCCAAAGGCTGTCCTTGGAAACTGGTAGCAAGATTATATCTGTCTACCAGAAACAGGATTCTGGTAGACAGATATAATCTGTCTCTGTTCTGGTAGACAGATATAATCCTTCTCCTGAAGGATACCAGAAGTCTAGATGGCCATCCAAACACCAGAACATTTCTGGGGACATAGAGGGATGTTACCAATATAATGATCACCAGGGGAGAGCCTATGAAATCCTCCACTCCTCTTCTCTCCAACCCTCCTATACTTAATGGGCTTTTAGAGAACTACACACATGGCTAAGGATAGACATAGTAGGTCAGTCCATTTTGCAAGTAAGTAGTAACTCTAGTGTAATAGGCTGAATAATGGCTCTCAAAGATATCAGACACAATCTCTGGAACCTGTGAATGTTATTTTATGTATTAAACTCCATGTGGAAGTGATGAAGTTAAAACCTTTAAATGGAAAAATTATCTAGAGTTATGTGAATAGGTCTTGCACACTATCATATATATCATTAAAAAGTAAACTTGACAGAGAAAAGAATACCACCACAGAGGCAGAGATTGGAGTAATCTGGTCACAAACCAAGAAAATGTCAGCAATTACCCAACACTGGAATATGGAAAGGAACAAGTTCTCCTCTATAGCTTCCAAAAGGAGTGCAGCTCTGTTGACACCTTGATTTCAGCCTCGTGAGGCTTATTCCAGACTTCTGTCCTTAAAAATTGTGAGAGAATAAATGTCTGTTGTTTTGAGCCACCAAGTTTGTGATGATTTGTTATAGCAGCAACTTTGTGGTAATTTGTTATAGCAACCATGAGAAACTAATACACTTAGTAATAGCTTTAGTGGAAGGTAATAGGAGCTAATGAAAGAAATAACACTTAAGAACTTGAGCATGGTACCCAACACCTCTCCAATTATAAGCATGCTTAAGACCTTGGGTGCAGGAAAACCAGGCTTTCTCACACAACCAGACACATGTCATTTTTTTCAAGCTCCATCAGTCCAGAAGGAGGATAACTATTTCTAAGATAATAACATCCCTAACACCTACCAAGGTCCCAAAAAATAGTAATTCTTTATGAGGCTTATCAGCTAAACCCACCATGATCTCATGATTGGTTATTATTATTAAATATGCAGTCTATGTATACTATCCTATGGTTATTATTATTAAATATGCAGTCTATGTATACTATCCTCACATTCATTCTCATCCCCATACCTCCTTGGGTGTTATCACCCTAGGCCCAAACTCCCACTGATCAGAAGCCCTCCTCTACCAAGCCCTTGGGAGTCCTATCCAACTTAACACATCTTGCTATTTCCTCAACCCCTCCCCTACCCTTCCCAGCCTCATGTAGAAATTGCCTTTTTTCTAAATGTTTCTTCCTCTGGCTTAAAAACTGATAATTCATCCACATCCCCATATTTCTGGTTTACTTCCCAATGCCAATGGTTCTAAAACCATTATTCCTAAATCCCTGCATGTATGAATTCTGTTTAGTGGAGACTGGACCACAAAACTATAACATCTTCTAAGCCTCATGGACATTGTCTTTCACCAAACTCCAGACTATTACCCCCTTGTATTAAATAAAAACCTGGCCCCAGACTCAGAATCCTCCTCTTCACCCACTCTCCTCTTGTCATCTTGGGTAACATCCTACACTTGGGAATCTCAGCTTCCATAAACTTCAACTCCATGGTAAAGCAGACACTTACTCCATGGTAAAGCAGACACTTTCTCCTTGAGTCCTGTGTTCCAGAATAGGACATAACAAAGTTATTTCGTCAAATTTCTGACAAAACCTCCTCTCCTCCCAACTCACTCCCTTAACTGTTTTCACTCCGTCTGGGTCTTTCCCTACAATGTGGAGAGGCCCATGTCATAAATTAGTCCCTCCTTTCTTCTCTTCCTTTCCCGTCTAGTCCAGATTCCACAGTTCATTAGTTCAGCTGCCCCTTTGCCAATATCCTCAACTCCCCTTCTCTATACCCCCTATTGTAGCTATCTGCCAAAATCCCAAACCCAAATCAATCCAAACATCTGGCTTCTCTCATCTCTATTCAGGCTTCCAAGCATAGCTGCAGAAAGCCAAAAACACCCATCAAAACTCTAGATAATCAAGATCTCCAGCCCCACCTGGACCCTTAAGGAGATACAACATGTTTGTGTTTTTCTAGTTATCTTTCTCTCCTAATCTCCAGAGTTGCTCAATCAAACCTCCTCCACTCTCACCAAACCTCCTACTACTCTTTATTTCTTCCATGTCCTGTTTTATTATCTAACAACAGAATGCCCAACATAGTGACAAGAATGTGAGGAAAAGGGTACACTCATACATTATTGGTGGGATGGCAAAGTAATGCAACCACTCTGGAAAGCAGTATGGAGATTCCTCAAAATAAACTAGGAATGGAACCACTATTTGACTCAGTTATCCACTCCTCAGTATTTATCCAAAGGATTTAAAATCAGCATACTACAGTGGCACAGCCACATCAATGTTTACAGCAGCATATTTCACAATAGCTAAGCTATGGAGCCAATCTAGGTGCCCTTCAGCAAATAAATGGATAAAGAAAATGTGGTATATATGCACAATGGAGTATTACTCAGCTATAAGGAAGAATGAAATTATGGCATTTGCCCATAAATGGATGGATCTGGAGAATATCATGCTGAGTGAAATAAGCAATCCTAAAACACCAGAAGTCAAATGTTTTCTCTGATATGGGGAAATTAACCCACAATAAGTGGAGGCAGGGGTGTGGATTAGAAGTTAGTGGAGTAGACAAAGGGAAATGAAGGGAAGGGAGGGGGGAATGGGAAAAGTAAAGACAGTGGGATGAATCCGACATAACTTTCCTAAGTACATATATGAATATACCATAGTGAAGCTCACCATCATGTACATTCACAAGAAATTAATTTAAAAAATAAAACTATACAAATGGCAGAAAGATTAATAGAAGGTAAGGAGCAAGGGTGGAAAGAAGGAAAGGAAAGGAGACATACTGGGGTCTGAATAAGAACAAGATATATTTCATGCTTGTGTAATTATGTCAAATTGATTCTACTGTCATGTATAACTAAAAGGAACCAATAAAAAAGAATCCAAGGGAAATTAAATAAATACTTCATAAACCTGAAAATTGCTTAAAAAAAGAATGCCCACATGAACATAATTGCAAACAATATCAGCTATGCAAAAGAGGAGCTGGTTCTGAAGTGCAGATGGGAGACATGATTTTTTTGCTTTAAAGAAATGCTTAAAAACAACATGCATCCTACAAGCATCTGGACTATAGGTCTGCATAGTAGAGACAATTGCTTAAGAACTGCAATGACATTATGATTCCCCTCCTTAAGTAATCAATACTTGGAATTGGGTGCTTCATCCCTCAGCCTTTTGCATTTACTTATCCATTTATTGTTTCTTTCAACAAATATTTTTTGGTTATCTATCATTTGTCAGGCACTGCACTGAGTATAGGAAATACAACAGTGAAAAAAAAGACATGATCTCCACTCTAATCGGATTAATAAGCTACCAGAAAATAGCCTCTCAGCAGACCACATGGTCTGCCTTTTCATAGGGAAAGAGAAGTCACCCAAGGGAGATTTCCACCCTCCTGACACCAGACTCACAACACTGGACCCTTCCCTTACCCCTTTAATCTACAACCTGTACCTCAACCAATGCTCCAAGATCCCTGGCCTCCTAACTCATTAGGCTTCTCTTTGTGCCACCTCTGTCTTGAATTGCCATCCATCCTTTCTCATAAGTCCTTTTGCCATCAGCATTAAAAGCAGCCTTGGGTCCTTTCCATCTTAACTAATTAATAACTCTCCCAAGCTATTTCCTCATTTCTCCTCTTCACAGCCAAATTTCCCTAAAGATTTGTCTGCATTCATAGTCTATTTCTCTGCTTCCCAAGTCTTCAAATACTAACAGTAATTTGGCCTATGCCTGTGCCTCACTCCCCAATTTTGCTGTATCTGTTCTCCATAAACCCAGTAGTCATTCCACAGTTCTTATCTTTCTTAATCTCTGACCAGGATTTGATACTATTCATTTTTTTATTTTTATTTTTAGTGCTAGGGATTGAACACAGGGGTGCTTAACTATTGAGCCATAACCCCAGCCAGTCCTTTTTTATATTTTACTTAGAGTCAGAGTCTCGCTGTGTTGCTAAGCACTTCGTTAATCTGCTGAGGCTGACTTTGAACTCACAGTCCTCCTGCCTCAGCCTCCCAAATTGCTGGGATTATAGGCATGTGCCACCGCACCTGGCTCTATTCCCTCCTTTTTGAAACACTGTTCTTTAGTCTCCATAACACTACACTCTTCTGGTCTCTCATTTATATCTCTGTGGTAAGTATAATTCTAAAAATGCCCTCCACAAATTCCCATTTCCAATTATTCAAACACTAATCCAGGTTCTACTGTGAAAGTACTTCCTTCATTAAGGAATTAATTAAGGTTACTAACCAGCTAACCTTAAAAATAGGAAGATTATCCTGGATTATCTAGCCAAGTCTTATAAAATCACAGATGCCTTTAAAAGCAAAAAAAGGAAGGCAGAGAAGTCAAAAAAGAGATGTGGTCAGAAGAGATCCAACATATGAGAAGGACTTAGGCCACCATTGCTGGCTTTGGAGGGAAATAATATAATTTTCTTTCCCTCTGTGTAGATCCCTCTTCCTCTGCCTGTACCTTAAGCATTGCTTCCCATACTAATCATTTCCCCCAAGTAATATTAGCACCATGGCTTTAATTTCTATATGCTACTAAATCCATATGTCATCCCTCCATGTCAGATATCTTTGCTAAATTACAAACCTATAGATCTAGCTATCTCCTAGATATCTCCATCCATATAACTAAGGTGTGCTTAAAACTCAATAAACATGAGCTCATTATCTGCCCTAAAGCTGCTCCTACTCCTGAGATCTCTACATACCCAAATGGTATGTCAGCCATCCAACTGCCAAATCTAAACCTGAGCCACATTCCTGCTTCCTTATCTATCTTCAATGCTAAATCCAATCCCCCATCCTATCTATTCTAATTCCTTCTTTTCTCTAATCCATCTACTTCTCTCCATTTTCCAGTACAAGTCACCATCATCTTTCACTCATGGTACTGAAAAAGTTCCCTTTTCTGATAAGACCTCCCATCCATTAGCCCATCTGCAGCCGAGATAAAATCTCTATTGGGGGAAAATTTAATGAAACGATTTGAGAGGAGACTAAGTTACTGTTCTGAAAAATAAGATGAAGGAAATCATCCATAACTAGGACAAGAAGATACAGAAGGAAAAACATACGTGGAAAATGTAAGAGACATGGAAAACTACTTCATGAAGTTGAATATTACTAGTGATTTTTTAAAAGGTTAAATGGAATGGGAAGTATTTTTTCTAAGGAACAGAAGACAATAACCCAAAATTGGAAAAGAAGTTTTCCAAGTGTCCAAGACTATGAATGAACAAAGACTCATGCCCAAGCATGTCAATAAAATTTCTCGTTAGTAGCATTGGATGGCTAAAGACAAAAGAGAAGCATACTAAACTTCCTAACAGAAAATTGTGTCAAATCTAGGAATCCTATTTTCAACCAAACTAACTTAATATGGGAAAGCAAAATGAAGCTACTTTTCAGATGTACGTGGACAAAGACTACTTCTCTAGAGGAATTTTCTGCGATGTACACTAAGCCAGGTTTTTGATTATCTTCTACAATTCTCTGACATAGCTAATTCAAGCAAAATTAAAACATTCATTTGACCACAACTGGTAAGCAAAAAAAAAAAATGAGAACTTAATTTAAATAAGGGGTACATGTGTTACAGCTGACCAGTTTTCAGGATTCTGCTATCTCTGATATGTTATTACATTGATTCTTTGACTCATGCAATAAGATAAATTTCAGAACACCAAGAGATAGGCTAGTCAAAAAGTCTCATAACTCTTTATTCACTATATATAATGCTTAAGTGATATTTAGATACTGCAAACATTGATTTCAGCTCTCTGCCAAAACACTGAAAATACCGATTATGCAAACAGTTCCAGGACCCAGAGCTAAAATTGCTTGTACAGTGCTTAGGGTAGAATACACAAGGAATGCCAGGAGCCTAATGTCAAACCCTGCAGGGAATTTTCAAGGTTATAATTCCAACAAGCAGATTATAGACCCATGGTGAAATTTACTTAAAACCATCACCCAGGGGGAAATCCATTATGAACTCTGGCCATGGCAAAATCCCATTATAACTTTCTTCTAATACAAAGGCACATAACAAAAGAGCAAGTACTCAAGAGTCCCAAACAAAAAAGCTTCAAGTAGGATTTTGAAAATATTTTTCTCCTGTCTTAAATGTATTGTAAAATAGGGCAGAGATCCCTTGCCCCATATTGCTGAAAGATAGTCACAATTAGCATCCTCTGTCTATTCCAGGGTTGTTTTATTACTGACTGTTACACCAAAGACTATGTAGGCTATATTAGTGACATGGTGGAATTCTTTTTAACCTTCAAACTCACGCCAATGTTGCAGTTTAATTTGACTGCTATTAAATCTTGTGTCTGATTTTATATAAATCTATACTGATTCATATTTTTTCTAAGATGCCAACTTTTTTCCTATCTTCCCTACACAACATGTTCTCATCGATTTTAGTATACTTTCTTATTATCTTTAGGAGTTTAAGTTACAAAGTTTTTCCTTCAAAAATTTTTAAATCTTAATTTTTCCATGAAAACATCAACAAATTCACTAAGTCATAAGTAAAACATATTATAAATCCCCTATGGGAGAAAAGCATCTCTGAGGCAGCTTGAATAATGGCCCCCTAAATTGGCCACATCCTAATGTCCATAACCTGTGAATGTTACTTCATATGGCTAGAAGGACTTTGCAGATGTGACTGAGTTAATAATCCTGAGAGGGGAAGAGTGCCCTGGAATACTCAGGGGTCAGGGGGACCAAGCATGTAATCAAAAGAGAGAAACAGAGAGAGCGAGAGGATACCACAGAAGGGAAGGCAGTGTGGTGACAAAAGCAATGGCTGAAGGGATGTGCTTTGAGGATGAAGAAAGGGGCCACAAGCCAAAGAATGCAGAGCCACTAGAAGATGAAAGGGGCCACACATGCTCCTCTCAGAGCCTTCAGAAGGAACTGCCATTGCCAATATTTCAACTTTAGGTCAGTGACACTGACTCCATACATCTCACCTCTGGAGCCACAGGAGGGAGAAATCTATGTTGATTCAAGTTGTTAATGTGGTAACTTATTACAGCATTAATAGGAAAATAAAATAATCACCCACCAAAAAAAAAAAACACATAAACACAACAAAAACTGAATTACTTGGAAATTTAAAAGTACTCTTCAAAAACCATCTATTTAATTAAAGGTATAATTACAAACTCTTTATAAAGAAATAAGTATACTACACATTGGATGCTAAGGGATTTTGATCATAGTAGTAAGAAAAAGAAAAATGCAAAGAGAGGATTCTGGAATAATGGAAGAGTCTCTCCACCATAAACTGGAAGAATACGATTTAACTATAGACATGTGTCACTCAACAACAGGGGTGCATTCAGGGAACAGTGTTGTTAGGTGGCTTCACTAGGTGAACATCAGAGTACTTACATAAACAAAGATGGCTACAATGTCTCTAGGTGACATAATTATATGGGACCACCAATGAATATGTAGTCAGTCACTGACCAAAAATCTTTGTGGCCCATGACTTTATTTTAATTCTCTGGAGTCTATCAAAGGCTCGAAACTTTCATAGAAAGGCTTGAATGGTAAACTATGATACATGGTAAGCAACTATGCACGGTTTACTAGAGCAACCTGCACATGGTTTTCAGGAACCAATATATGCAAAAAGCACCCTGTCATGCAAATACCAGGGATCTGTGTTCTGATTACTGGTTGCTGCTTCTGATCTCAGTGGTAGATATCAGCCAGTGTAATTACACAATGCAGTCCCCATTGTTGCAAGCCCCGTCTCCTCCAGTCAAAGTGACTTCCAAGAGATTTTAAAGGCCAGGTCTCCCCTTTTAGGAGCATAAGTTAAACATTAGGACATTCAAAAACAACTGCACGTGCAGGGAGAATTAAGAAACATACCACACATGCTCAGGGAAAGGTACAGACGCAGGAAAAAAAAAAAACCTGAAAACTAAGTTTACCCTTATGATGAACCCTGTCATAGAACCATCAATAGCTTGGTCAATAAAGCAAAAATGACCACAGAGAAACAGGAAACCCTGGGAAAGAAAAGAACCTGATTTCCAAAGTTAGCCTATTATTAGATTCAAATGTCCAGTTTCCACAAAAAAAAATAAATCACAAGATATATAAAGAAACAGGAAAGTATGAACCATTTGAAGGAATAAAATAAATCAATGGAAAGTCCTTGAGCGAAACAGATCTAGACCAAGACTTTAAAAAAACTGACTTAAAGATACACAGAGAACTAAAAGAAGATGTAGAGATAATAAACAAATTACGTGTGAAAAAATGGAAATATTCATAAAGAGATAGAAAACTTTAAAAAAATCAAAAAGAAATTCTAGGACAGAAAAATACAATAATTGAAATGAAAAATTCACTAAAAGAATTCAATAGCATATTTGGGCAGCAGAAGACTCACAATTGCCAAAAGGGGAAAGCAAATGTTTATTAATGGGTGATTTACTAAGCAAAATGTAGTATATTTCATACACCAAAATATTAGTCAGTGTTAAAAAAAAAATGCTGGAAAATGCTACAATGTGGTATCTTTTGATGAACTACCAGGACATCTTACTAAGTGAAATAAGCCAGTAACTAAAAGACAAAAATTATATGATTCTGCATGTACGAATACTTACAGTAGTCAAAAATCATAGCAATAGAGGGTAAATGGGCTTCCAGGGGTGGTGGAAAGTTATTGTTTGGAATACAGAGCTGTAGTATTACAAGATGTAAAGCATTACGGAGATGAATGGTTACAAGGGTAACCATTGTAATATTCTGAATGTATTTAATGCCACCAATCTGTATACTTAAAATGGTTAAGATGGTAAAATAAACTTAGGTAAGTCTGGTAAAGAAAAAAAAGTGAAAGAAAAACAATAAGAACATAGCTGTAAATATAAAACAGACCCTTTAATATATGAGAAATAATTTATGCAATATTTTACCAACAAATTTGAAAATTCACATGAAATTTCATGCTTTTCTTTGAATACATATCATTCAAGAAACAGGAAAAACATAATGGACCCATAATCATTTAATATTCTTTTTAGACGTTCAGAGATTTATCCTGAAATGGTAGTAGGCTCAGATGATTTTAATGGCAAGTTCTATTAAGCACAGAAATTCTGTCTTTTAAATTAATACAATAGGGGGAGGATGGGCAGCTGTTCAACTCAACAGGAAGTGCCATCAATCTCCCTGACACAATATGAAAACAGATAAAATAAATAAAGGAAACTATTGACCAATTTTAGAAAAATAAATACAAAGTCACAAATAAATATCAGCAAATGGAATACAGTAACAAATTTTTAAAATACACATAGTGAGTTTATCCAATTATGCAAGGATGTCTCAGTATTATGACATCTGTGAATTTACTTCAACACATTATCAAGTTAAAGAAGAAAAAGACATAAAAACCACAAATTCCATAGAATATCATGTTTTAGTCAGCTTTTCTCACTGCTGTGACTAAAAGGACCCAACTAGAAAAATTGTAGAAGAGAAAAAGTTATTTGAGGGCTCACGGTTTCAGAGGTCTTAGCCCACAGAAGGCTGGCTCCATTCCTTGGGGCTGTACATCATGGCAGGAGAGTGTGGCAGAGGGAAGCAGCTCAGATTATGATGATCCTGAAGCAGCAAAGAAAAAAATTCACTCCCTAGGTACAAATATATACCCCAAAGACATGCCCCAAATCCCACCTCCTTCATCCACACCCCTACCACTTCAGTTACCACTCAGTTAATCTCTATCATGGGATTAATTTACTGATTGGGTTAAGACACTCACAGCCCAATCATTTCTCCTCTGTACCTTCTTGCATTGTCTCACACATGAGTTTTGGGGAGAATACCTCACATCCAAACAATAATACATTGGATAAAATAATCTCCTATCACAATTTGGGATAAAAAATAAAATTTAGTAAGCAGAGACTAGAAGCAAACTAACTTAACATGGAAAAACTATCAGAAATCTCTAAGAAACCTTATATTAAAAATATTCCCAGTATTATTAACAGCTGCCACTCTGACAAGTGAGATGAAATCTTAGAGTAGTTTTGATTTGAATTTCTCTAATTGCTAGAGATGTTGGACATTTTTTCATATATCTGTTGATTAATTGTATATCCTCTTCTGTGAAGTGTCAGTTCAGTTTCTTGGCCCATTTATTGATTGGGTTATTTGGTTTTTGTGGTGTTAAGATTTTTGAGTTCTTTATAGAGCCTATAGATTAGTACTCTATCTGATGTGCATGTGGTCAAAATTTGCTCCTATTCTGTAGGCTCTCTCTTCACTTTATTAATTGTTTCTTTTGCTGAGAAGAAGCTTTTTAATTTGAATCCATCCCATTTAATGATTTTTTTTAAACTTTAATTATTGTGCTCTAGGAGTCTTATTAAGAAAGTCAGAGCCTAATCTGACATGATGGAGATTTGGGCCTACTTTTTCTTCTATTAGGTGCAGGATCTCTGGTTTACTTCTAGGTTCTTGATCCACTTTGAGTTGAATTTTGTGCATGGTGAAAGATAAGGGCTTAGTTTCCAGTTTTCCCAACACTATTCATTGAAGAGGCTATCTTTTCTCCAATATATTTTGGTGCCTTTGTCTAATATAAGATAACTGTAATTATGTGGGTTTGTCTCTGGGTCCTCTATTCCGTACCATTGTTCTACAAGTCTACTTTGGTACCAATACCATGCTGTTTTTGTTACTATTGCTCTGTAGTATAGTTTAAGGTCTTGTATAGTGATGCCACCTGCTTCACTCTTCTTGCTAAGAATTGCCTTAGCTATTCGGTGTCTCTTATTTTCCAGATGAAATTCATGACTGCTTTTTCTATTTCTATGACAAATGTCATTGGGGTTTTGATTGGAATTATATTAAATCTGTACAATGCTTTTGGTAGTATGGTCATTTTAACAATATTAATTCTGTCTAACCAAGAACAAGGAAGATATTTCCATATTCTAAGGTCCTCTTTAATTTCTTTCTCTGGCATTCTGTAATGTTCATTGTAGAGGTCTTTCACCTCTTTCGTTGACTCTCAAGTAATTTTTTTTCGAAGCTAATATAAATGGGGTAGTTTTCCTAGTTTCTCTTTCAGAGGATTTGTCACTGATGTACAGAAATGCCTTTGATTTATGGGTATCAATTTTATATCCTGCTACTTTGCTGAATTCGTTTATTAGTTCTAGAAGTTTTCTGATGGAATTTTTTTGGATCTTCTAAGTATAGAATCATATACCTAGTGATAACTTGAGTTCTTCTTTTTCTATCCATATCCCTTTAATTTCTTTCATCTGTCTAATTGCTCTGGCTAGAGTTTCAAGGACTATGTTAAATAGAAATGGTGAAAGAGGGCATCCCTGTCTTGTTCCAGTTTTTAGAGGGAATGCTTTCAATTTTTCTCCATTTAGAATGATGTTGGCCTGGAGCTTAGATAGATAGCTTTTACTATGTTGAGATATGTTCCTGTTATCCCTAGTTTTTCTGGTGTTTTGAACAAGAAGGGATGCTGTATTTTGTCATAAGTTTTTTCTGCATCTATTGAGATGATAATGTGATTCTTATCTTTAAGTCTATTCATGTGACGAATTACATTTATTGATTTTCTATGTTGAACCAACTTTTCATCCCTGGGATGAACCCCACTTGATCATGGTGCACTATCTTTTTGATATGTTTTTGTATTTGATTTGCCAGAATTTTATTGAGAATACTTGCATCTATGTTCACTAGAGATATTGGTCTAAAGTTTTCTTTCTTTGATGTGTCTTTGGTTTTGGAATCAGGGTGATACTGGCCTCTCAGAATGAGTTTAGAAGTGTTCCCTCTTTTCCTTGTTCATGAAATAATTTGAAGAGTATTGGTATTAGTTCTTCTTTGAAGGTCTTATAGACCTCAATTTTGTATCTACCTGGTCCTGGGCTTTTCTTGGTTAGTAGGCCTCTGATGGCGTCTTCTATTTCATTGCTTGAAATTGATCTGTTTAACTTATATATATCATCCTGATTCAGTTTGGGCAAATCATATGACTCTAGAAATTTGTCAGCATATTTTTTAATAGGATAAGGAAGATAAGTAGTCATTTCACAGAAACAGAAATAGAAATGTGAAAGAGATCAAAGGACAATAAAGTTCACTAATTAATAGAAACCCCCAAATTAAAACAACTCAGAGATATATTTTTATCAATCATATTCGCACAAATACAAATGTATGAAAAGCTAGTGCTGGTGAGAGTTTATGAAAAAGAGCACTCTCATATGCCATTTTTGGGACCGAAACATTAGTAATGCCTTTTGTATAAAAATTAAAATAAACCTGCTCTTCCTCCCAGAACTTCCAGTTATAGTTATCTATCTGAGAGGCAAACTTACTTGTGGGCACAGACACATGTTCATTGCAACATAATTTACAACAGGAAATTTTTGAAGGAAAAATTAAATTTCTAGTAGAAAAGAAATGGTTGAATGGATTGCAGAAGGGTAACATAGGTGGCTAGGTTTCTAGACCAACTATCCCACTAAACGTTAACTAAAATGCTAAGAATGATACTAAAAGCATATTAAAGGCAAAAAGAGCTGCAAAGTAATTAAGAAACATTACAGAGAGGTGATGAATTGCAAGCACAGAAACTGGCTTTGGCCCTAGGGTCACCAGAGCTAGAGTCCGTATTTCTTTCATTTTTATAGTGTGAGGAATGCCAGGCCCACCAAAAAAAAATGAGGAAACTAATAGAAAATACTCATTCCATAAAGCTAGAACCTCAAGGAATTATAGTCTCAGAAGGAAAAAAAACAGGAAAAAAAATTCTATAGGTTATATCCATAAGCCATTCCATAACAATTTATTGCCTAAATTTTTTGTTTTGTTTTGTTTTTTGACAGGGTAGTTCTACAGATTTAACCCAGAGGCACTTAACCACTGAGCTACACCCCCAACCTTTTTTTGTTTTCTATTTTGAGACAGGGTTTCACTAAGTTACTTAGGGCCTCGCTAAGTTGCTGAGGCCAGCTTTGAACTTGAGACCTTCCTGCTTCAGCCTCCCAAGCCACTGGGGTTATTGCCTAAATTCAGTGCCTGAGGTCATCCAAAAAATTCTCAATCATTTCACAATGAATACATATTTCAAAACAACATGTTGAACATAATAAATAATACACTTTTGTCAATTTATAAGGTTTTTCAAAATCTCAAAACAAGTATTTGGTTTAAAATGATTCTGAATTGGTAATGCCCTCAGATGCACTGCAAATAAATATTCCCCAGAGGAATTCATCTTATTCTGTCTCAAGAAATTACACACACACACACACACACACACACATTTATCAAGGTATCTAAGCTTTTCTCAATAAAAATTTATAGTGCCCAAGAAAACCCATCACCATGAACAAGCAGCAGTTGTATACAACAGACAGCAAAAACAGACCCCCAAAGCAGCCACATTTACTATGACTAAAGAAAGAAAACATAACCTTAAAAATTAAAAACAGAAAAAAATTAAAAATTTTTAAAAAGAACAAGAAGATATATTTGGGAATTTCCAGACATGAGAGATATAATTAGCATTTAAATCTCAACAGATTTGACAGCAGAATAGACACACAAAAATTCATAAAATGGAAGCTAGACACCCCAAAATTATATAGAATGAAGAATTAGAGAGAGAAGACACATGGTAAATATAAACAAGTTAATAGGAGACATGGAAGATAGCTTTAACATCTGTCTCGCTAATTCATGTTTCAGAAGGAGAGGAGAGGAATTATTTGAAAAGATAATGGCCAAGAATTTTCCAATAGTATTAATCCATAAATTTAAGATACACAATTTTCTGAAGCAGGACAAATAAAAATAAATTCATAACTACATATACAAGAGAAAACTGTGGAACACAAAGAAAAAGAGGTTATGTTAAAAATAGAAAACCTGGCTGACTTCCTGTCCATTGAGCTGAAATCCCAAAAACCACAATGGAAATCCAAAATCAGCTTACAAAACGGGTGCTGTGATGCACGGCTATAATCCCAGTGGCTTGGGAAGCTGAGGCAGAAGGATCACAAGATCAAAGTCAGCCTCAGCAATAGTGAGGTGCTAAGCAACTCAGTGAGACCCTGTCTCTAAAAAAAATACAAGATAGGGCTGGGGATGTGGCTCAGTGCTTGAGTGTCCCTGAGTTCAATCTCCCATACCAAAAAAAAAAAAAAAGAAAAGAAAAGAAAAATCAATTTAAAATGATATTGTTAACAAAATGAGAGAAAATAATTATTCCCATAGTTTCATAATTGAGAAAAAAATAGTAATAGTTATGACACATCCATACTATGGGCTATATATAATAATGAGAGATGCATAAATGCTAATAAGAAAAAATATTCTGGGACATATCATCATGACAAAAAAGCATGTTGCAAGAAATTTAGTATCACTCAATGTATGCAAAATATAGACTGTGTTTGTATATTTACTTACATTACACAAATGTAATAAAGGAAAAGTTCTGGAAGAATCCTCTAAATAATAAATAATAATTATCTCTGAGGGGAAGTGATTTATCTAATTGTTGAGAAAGGGAAATAAGGAACTTGTGTGACCCAGCCCTGGGCTCTTTTTGGCTCTTGAGTTTAGACCAAGCTATCTGTAAGATACCTTTGTTCTCCCTTCCTCCAGAAAACAAGCACCAAGCCAACTGTCTAGCAGTGTGTGCACAGGCCATGCACCGACCTACAAGTGCCCAACTACTCCATCCCTGCCTTGATGGACAAGTTCAACTCAGGATGGAGAAGAAGCATGTTCCCTCATTTGGTCTTGGGTTCAAGCAGCATTTCCTCATCCTGCTTTGGCAGAGATACCTTTCATATTTTGATCCCAATCTGACTTCTGTGACTTATTCTCAACAGGTCCAGCAATTGAAACTGACTTCTGATTTCCATTGTAGTTGTTGGGATTTCAGCTGAAGGGATAGGATCTATCTTTCTCCCCTCCCTCTCCCTCTCTCTCTCTCTCTCCCTCTCTCCATAAATATACATGGGGTGTACCAGAACCACTGAGCCACATCCCCAGCACATTTTTATATTTATTTAGAGACAGAGTCTCACCGAGTTGCTTAGCACCTTGCTTTTGCTAAGGCTGGCTTTGAACTCATGATCCTCCTGCCTCAGCCTCCCGAGGCACTGGGATTATGGGCATGTGCCACTGTTCCAGGTCCTTTTATCTATATTGTAATGAGTAATGGACCACTTCAAAACTCCAACAATGAGACTGTATTTATGTATTAACTTGGAGAATCCACACCCATAACATGATTTGGAACACAGAAAGGCAAAGGTTTTTTTTTTTTGGTTGTTGTTGTTATTGTTCTTTTTTATTGAAGAAGCAGATAGCCTTCAGTTTTACTCAGTTCAACATACAGATATTAAGCAACTCTTAGATCAGGCATAGCACTCACTACTTTTAGCAAATACTAAGGTGAAAAAGACCAAGTTCAACCTTAAAGGACATGACTATGAAAAATGCTAATGCAAAGCAGAAGAAAACAATTTTTTTAAATAGAGGTAGAATCAAAGTTCTATGCCAGCAAAGAGACCAGTCAATTAGCTCTGTTTGGGGGGGGGGGAGGAATATGAGCAGCTTTCACAGAAGAAAATGCATTTGAGATCTTTGAAAGGATGCGTAAAATTGTGGAGGAGACTATAAGGGCAGAGAGAATAGTGGAAGCAAAAGCAAAAGCAGGAAAGTGCATCCAGGTTTGTGGCTCTGTGAATTGCAACACAGATGGGACCAAAAACACAACAGAAGAGTGAGAGAGGAAGTGAGCAAAGGAGATGTGGTCAGATGAGGGTTCTGGCCTCAAGAATTCAATGTCATGCTCTAGGATTGGGAAGCTGTTGTGGATTTTTGTGCATAACGTGACATAATCAGATCTGTGCCCCAGGGGGAAAAACACTGTAGTGGAGAAAGAAGAAAGGGGGCCAGTTAGGAAATTGCTTCAATAATGATTTACATAAATGGCACAAAGGTCATGAACCACAGCATCCTCAAGGTCAAATATGAAGAGTTTGATGGAAGATAGGGATAATACAAGATGTGAGAAGTGGTGAAGGAGAACAGTTTAGGGCTCAAGAATGAGACTTTAGGTGGGGTGGGATGTGGGGAAACAGACCTCTCCAGGTACAGGCCTGGCCACACAGGAATAGGAGGCAGTGCCAGGAACCAGGAAACCTGGCTTCTGGAACAGGCTGAAAAGGGAGATGTCATTGCAGAGCAAAATGAAACTGAAGAGATTCTGCAAAGCAGCTTTGGATCCCGCAAACAAAACTGAGTGACCTACTTTTAGTATTTTTCTTTTTAAACACAAGGTCTCTGATGCTAGTTAGCATCCTGGGATAGGGTTTCCCATCTATCCCCAAGGACTCAGTTTTCTGCTTCCTGGACAGAGCATCTGGACAGATCCTGAGTCCGAGCTATGAGCCTGAGACACAGTTGCGTTTAGGGGCACAGCACCCCTCCCACTCTCCTAAGCCACATCACAGTGAGTGAGTGGAAGGGCATCTGGCCCCATAAACACACACCATCCGGCCACACTGGGATCATCTAGGACCAGACAGACCTGAACAATCTGGTTTGTTCCTCCCTGTTGTTTTCTTCAGTTTCATTTTAAGTCTAGACAAAGCCAAATCTCATTTGGGTATCTCCAAGATCTCCAGAATGTGAATGCCAAAAGCCTCTATATCTTAAAGCCTCCCTAGTGGAGGCTTCTTTGATCCCTACAAAGGACTTTAATCATACAAAGATCTCATTCGCTTGATTAATTTCCATGTGCATAGAAGCCTACAACAAGCTGTTTATTTTCATGGAGCAAAAACACTTTTGACAAATTCTGAATGGCCACTACCTTTACAATTCACCACTATTTTACCTTAAGAGCCCCCCGCCCCAACTCCAAGTTTTAAAGTAGAAGTTCTTAAAAATAAGTGCCTTTTTCATGTTTTTGTGTCTATCACACCATGATCCGTCATACACCCGGGCCCTCTGGCCCTTTCTCTGCTAAGCACCTAACCCACAGATGAGCTGGGAGCTAGCCAGCCCACAGCTGGGGAGGCTGGCTCCATATGCCTGTCCTTGGCAGCTGGGGATGGTGGATGCTGTTCGGGAAGGCTGTGTTATAATAGCCTCAGTGTTTGAGGAGAACATGCCAGCAGAGGGCTAAACAAAGGGCCACTTGTATGAGCTGGACGGTGTTTGCTGCTGTTACTGTTACCTGGCTGCCCTGACTGTCGGATCCTCCGGCTCTTGTTCCATGCCCTTCTCTTTCCTCCTAAAGACTGCTTTAACATCATTGCCCTGGATACTGGTGCCTCTTCCAAACCCCTGCTGTTCTTAGCATCAGGGCTGCTCAATCATACTCAGGACCACCAAGAACAATGACAGTCACCATAAATATAGCAACTCATTATACCGCATGCTTCATATATATTTGACAGACATAATCCTTACCACAACCCGGATATAGATTCCACTAGCAGACACATGTTCTAGAAGAGGAAACCAAGGCCCAGAGAGCTCCACGGACTGGTACAATGTTCCACAGCCAGTAAGTAATGGCTCAAGCCCAGGACATCTGCTCCAGCTCTGGGGCATGTAACTGCCACCCTATACCTTTGAGTTTATGAAGCTCCATTTACATTCTCCATTCCACCCACCAACCCTAAGAGAGGAAAGGGGACAACAAAAACTACCCTCCTATTGGTACCAAAATTCCCTAAACTCTGGGAAAGGTACAGATTGGGAAAAGACATGGAATAGACTGCCTCAATGCATCAGAGACTAAAATTAACTGGATAGTGTTAGGATAATGGGAAGAATCCCATTAATTAATTCTATCCGAATTTAACAAGGAAAATGCTCTCCACCTACTCCACACAGGACCCTCTAATGGCTCTTGCTCCTCTCATTTCTCAGTGCATTTCTTCTCACACCAGCATGACTTGAGCTACACTCACCCCCAACCTAAACCTGTCCTGCTGCTCCTTCCACACAGAAGGTCTTCCTATTCTGTATCTTCTCTGTGGCTTCCTATCGACTCTATCTTCCAAAGAACCCTTTCACCATTATCTAGGAGAGCAGTAACTACTGCTTTCCCTATTTCACCTTTTCCTGTGCTGGGAAGCAGAAAATAGAAGTCTCATGTTGTCTTTAAGGTTGGCATATAAACATCCACAACACAGTGAGTCCACATAGCAGGCTGTGATCAAATAAAAAATATATATTTGATCTCTGTACACCATCCTACTTTCCTGGACTCTGAACTAAAACACTTGGAAGTGATGTGTTTTGTGTATACTAATGAGATGGCTAGTGATTAGGAGTCCTAGATAGCCTCAGGGTAGGAACTGGTTGCTATGGGAACCAGCCAGGTAATTAGGGGGTTGGAAATTTCAACTCCAAAACCCCCTACCCCTCTCCACTTGGGGAGAGAAGAGAGGCCAGAAGTTGCATTAATCATGAATGGCAAATGAAATCTCCATAAAAACCCAAAAGACAGGGTTCCAAGAACTTCTGAGTTTGGGAACACATCAGGGAGGATAGTACATCCCAACTCAACCAAGACAGAAGCTTCTAAACTCAGGTCTTCACAGCCATCTCTATATATAACCTCATCATTTGTAGCCTTTATTAAATCCTTTCTGAAGCACTGGTAAATGTTTCCCTGAACTCTGTAAGCCATCACAACAAATGATCTGGCCCAAGAAGGGGGTCATGGGAATCCCCAATTCATAGCTGGAGGGTCCGAAGAACAGCCAACAACCTGTATTTGGGATTGGCAGCTGAAGTGGGGGCAGTCCTATGTGGCTGAGTTCTTAACTTGTTAGATCTGACACTAACTCAGGTTAACAGTGTTAGAATTGAATTAAATTATAGAACATCCAGCTGGTGTAGGAGAATTGGCCAGTGAGGGAAAACTGCCAACCCTCCTGGTGTCAGTGAAGTACTGAGAGTAGCGTTGAACATAGAGAAAATCAGTTTGTTTGTCATCTACTCAGACCAAGTCCCTAAAGACCCTCCACAACCTCAGCACCCTGACTGACATTCTCTGGTTTGACCCAAGCTCTTTGATGAAATGGTACTGCCCCAACTACTGACACTGATGCACAGTCTCTATACACAGAAGTCCTACAAGGATATGTAGAGTCCTGGGATGGATCCTGACAGGGAATTAACAGTGTTTCCAAGCAACCTAACCCTGTGAATCTCTATTCGCTCAGTGAGGCCACCTTCAGAGAGACATTCGTAACAACCCTGAGAAGCTCCATCCATTTTTACAGCTGTCAGGGCACAATTTCTGTTGGTAATTATTTCTAAACTAGTTTACATATCACATTCCAAACACTATTCAAAGTATTTTTACCTATTATACACTAACTCATTTAATCCTCCGAACTCAATACTATCATCACCCCCATGTTACAAATGAGAACACTGAGTCACACAGAAAAAAGGCTAAATAAACTTCCATAGTTGTAAGTGGCAGAATAAAGATTAAAACCCAGCCATTATACCCAGGTCTTATTATCTTCAATGCTTCTCTCTACTGTTACTGTGATCAAGTATATAACAATCAACACCTCAGGTCCCTAAGACAAGATCAGCTCAAACTTCTGTCTACTCCCTAAGGAATGCCCTGTGAAAAGTTCTTGAGAGTTCTCAAGGGGTCAAGTCACCTTTCAAAACTCCTCTTAGTTATGGCCACCTCTGGCACTAAATGTGTGTCTCTGTCATTTCCCATAATTCCCATTCTTGACTCAAATCTCATGAATATTATCTTATCTCTACTCTGGCACTGATGCAATGTAGACATTCCGTCTCTTTCCTTAATTGTTTTTCAAACTACAGGCCCTGTCCATTGGTAGATTATAAGGTCAGTGTAGGCGGTAACAGTCAGCATTTTTTAATTTATCTAGGAAATGTCAGCATTTATAGGAGGAATCTGGGCAATGTAAATGTTACAACAGATACTGTGGCCAATTGCTCCCACCATGTGAGAGAGACAGTAGTGGGCATTTGATGCCCACAGTGCCTAGGAATACGTCATTTGCTCTTTTGCTCAATGTCATCGCATTTTATTTCTCAGATGATGATGGTCAATTTAAACCATTCTCATAATAGAAGGGTTCATTTGATGAACTTTAACTATATGTTATCATAATTTTCATTTTTTCCTGTCGGTAAAATTACAGAACCTTTCAATTGAGTTTTGGTTACAAATCTGTGAGATCTTTTCAGAAAGGACAGTATCAAGCAAGACATTTTTTCAGATTCTCAACAATTGTTACCTTTTCATTGAAACAGTATAAATTGCCCTTCAAATGGATTACTTTTTTGTGGGAGGACAAAAAAATATGATGAAGTGAGAAATCCAAAAGCATTGGTGCAAATTCAATGCTGAATGGGGAAGTAAAAACTAATAATATTGTGCAACATGTCGATTCTAATCCATAAACTTGGACTTCATTTAAGTTTCATTCTAAAACACAAAATCATGGAAAGCTTTCATGATGAAGATTATTTGAAATAAAAGCTTGATCTAATGACATGCAAAATCCTTTGAAAATGATAGAACCCAATGCATTTTTTTTCGATTATATGTTTTTAATAAGTCCCTCAGTCTTTTGAAGTAAGGGGGAGGACATAAATTATTGATACAATGTCTAATATAAGAGATAGTTCAATATATTAGTTGAAACTAATTTCCTGAGTTTGAATTCCAGAGTTTCCTGTTAGAGTCCATGAGAATTTCCATGTTACTTTACTCTCTGTGCCTTACTTGTAAAATAAAAATATTCCCTTACCTATAAAACAAAAATATTTCCTTATCTATAAAAAAAATAATGAGCTAGGCACAGTGGCACATGCCTATAAACTCCCAGCAACTTGGGAAACTGAGGCAGGAGAATTCCAAGTTCAAGGCCAGTTTAAGCAATTTAGCAAGACCCTTAGCAACTTAGGAAGAACTTGTCTCAAAATAAAAAACAAAATGAACTTAGGATGTGGCTCAGTGATAATGATCCCTGGGTTCAACTCAAAAAAATAAATAAAGAAGTAAATTAAATTAATGATAATCAGTCTGTAGTGTTGTGAAGATAGAATACATACAGCCACAGAAACGAGTTTGTACACAGGGAGTGCTATATGTAGCATTTATATACAGGTGTTGGCTTTTGTATTTTTAGTCATTCTACAGTAGTAAATAAATAAGCTTTATTCTCATATGTAACTGTTTATTGGGTTGCAAAAGGCAAAATGGAGCACATAACTCCTCAAAAAATAGTACTCTTTTCTTTCAGTATGTGTGGATATGGTTATGAAATTTTTAATGATAAATTGGCAAATAAAATTAAAACTCTTCCTCTTAGTGAAAACATAGTATCATTGTACATAATAAATATACAGGCTAATACAGATTTGGGGATCTAACGTTAGGGCACTGATCTTATAAGAGAAGCAATACTTTAATTTGTTTATGTCAGATATGTGTAATAAGATGATTTATAGGGAATTTGTATAATTTAAAATTAATCTCACACAACTGAACTATATATATAGTTATAAAATTAGAAATGTATATTATTAAATAGTATAAAATAAACTAGAATGCTATAGGATAGTAAATATTACTGGAAAACTTGGAGGGATTAAATGCTACTAATAATATTTTCCTTTATGCAAGTTTTATGTCTCGGGGTATGGGAATCCAAAGATATTCTACCAAATCTCACAAATAGAAAAACACAACCTACATGGTTAATTTTAATAAGGGAAACTTACTGGATTGAATATCTATTTGCAATATTTTATTCAGAGATTGAATCTAATCATTTCCACTTACCGTATCATCCCATACTTTATTGGTCATTACAAGGGAAAGTGTTAAACAGGGTATGGGAACTCCAGAATGAGGGTTCATATTTTCTAGTTGAGAAGCAGCATCCTCTGGCAATTATTTAAATGATGATTTTTGTTCATAAAATTGGCATATTTGGCTCATATATTTAGTAGTTTTAATAAACTAAATTTGAAAACATAGAGGAAAAAAATCAACAAGAGGTTCAACATAGGGATTTCCAAAGACTTTGGTAAGATTGAAGTAATCTCCCTATCTATTCATTGTTCCCAGTATTGTTACAACATATCAAAGAGAATGTGGGTAAAAAACACAGGCCAACTGAAAAGGAATTAAAGCTATTATTCTAGTTTCCCTCTACCCCAATTTTTTAATTTTTAAATTTCCAAAAGAGAAATTGAAACAGCATAGAAAAAAAAAAAAAAAAAAGCTTGGATTACAAATCTGTTCTCTTTTCCAAACCCTGATTCATAATCGAGCTTAACTTGGTGTTGTCCAAAGAAGAGAATAAATTATTTCAGTTTAGTCATTCACATTGAAAAATGATAATAAGACTTGTGTCCATGTTTATCATTTTGGATTAAGATTGAATAAGAATTTTTATAGTTAAATGTGAAAAAAAATGGTCTTGCTATTATCACCATGGCAGCCCACTTAGGTGAATGAAATTTAAAACCTCAACCAGATTAAAACAAAGAAATAAATTTCAACAATTCACCAGATGTTTGAAAACCTGTCCACATGTGTCTTTAAAAAAATGAATTTATGAACATTTAAACACAACTATCACATCATATCCTCTTTGCTTATTTGAAATTATACAATTTTATTTATTTAAAACTGTTTCTGTGTTGCATTTAAGAATTATAAATACCATATTTCATTTTTCACTTTGTTTTTTTAACACAAAATAGGGGTAAGTATTGTTTCATGAAATAATATATATCTGTGTGCGTGCACACATGTGTTTGTGTGTGTATGTGTTCTGATCAAGAAAAATGTATTCCAAAAATATTATCTTAATCAATCTTCTCAATCCTAGCCTAAACCATCCATGAAAATCAAAATTTTGCCAACATCCAAACAGATCTGGGACTCTGAGGGCTTACCTGGCCACAGCACAGAACTGTCAACTTGCAAATGCAATTTAACTGTGCTTATTTTTAAGTCATTTTAGCCTTCTTAGCTCACTTTTGGACCTCAGCCTCCTGCCATATGCTGGCTCCTCTCTTCGGTGTTCTAAACATCCTTTTCATTATTTCCCAACCCATCTCCCCAGTTGCCCTTGGAAATTCCCAATTATTTCACTCCAGGTTCAATCTTTCAGCTTTCCACAGCCAACTCCACGTCCACCTTCATATATCCAAAGCCACTTTCTTTCAGCTAAAGAAATTAGGCTCATTCCCTCTAGCGGTCTCCTCCTTTACAGTCTCAGGGTCCAAACCCATCTATCTACCCATCCCTGGGATTCTCCTCCAACATAAATCTTCTTGAGGATACCTCTTCCCAAATCCTTAGGCCTACCTGGCCCATCTTCCTTGTCCCAGCCCCTGCTATGAAATCCTTTTGTACTCATCAATCTTGTGAACAAATCCATCAGTAGCCAGGACAGTTCTGAGAAATCCCTTTCCTTCTTCCACTGAGATCTGCAACTCTCCCCATGGGTGCTATCCCTTCCTCAGCCTCTCCCAACAATGGCACTATAAGTCACACCTCCTGAGCACTTACTCTCTCAGGCACTATGCCCAACTACAGAGGAGATTTGGTTAGCTCCTGCATTTTACCACAGAGACAGATGAGCATTTCAGAAACAAGGTAATGTTCCCATCCATTCGACTGTAAGTGGGGCAGCTGGGATTTGGAAACGCCATCCCCTTGGTTTGATGGCCCGCATTCATTGCTCTATCCTGGGCCTCTCCTGTGTTACATTCCACTCCTGCTACTCCTACCACACTCTAGAGAAATTGGAGCAAAGCAGGGGGAGAAAAGAAAGAAACTTGATCTTCTAAAAACTCCAGGAAGAAAGCAACTTGTTTACTGCAGCAGCCCCAGAACCATGAACACTAACTATAGCATAGACCAGAGATTCAAAATTAACCTTAGAGTAAATGGATGAAATTTAAATTACTACCTCTACCAGTGAATTTCTCAGCAGTAAGAGTAGCAGTTAGGAGCCTGTTGTGGTGGCACACACCTGTAATCCCAGGAGCTCCAGAGGCTGAGGTAGGAGGACCATGAGTTCAAAGCCAGCCTCCGCAAAAGCCAGGTGCTAAACAACTCAGTGAGACCCTATCTTTAAGTAAAATACAAAACAGGGCTGGGGGTGTGGCTCAGTGGTGGAGTGCCCCTGAGTTCAATCCCTGGTACCTGCCCCCCGCCCCAAACAAAGAGTAGCAGTAAGGATCTTTACACATAGCTTACAGAGCACATCCATTACCTAATCCAAGCCTTACAATGGCCCCATGAGTTTGGAGTTATCATCTTCCCCATTTGATAAACACCTACTATGTATGCAATATCAGGACCTAAGCCTGCTGACATGAAGAAGTGTAGGCATGCTACCCATTTATTCATTTTTTTAATATGACATTGTATTTTATTAATGTTTTTCTTGAGAAATAATTGACAATTATATTTTTAAATGTGGTTTTTAATGAGTTTGGGCATATGTATACCTTCATGAAATCATCATCATAATCAATGTAGTAGATATTTCATCACCCCCAAATTTCCTCATTCCCCTTTGTATTTATTTTAGTCACCCTTCACCATCCCACCCAAGTCACTGTGTAACCATTGAGGTGTTTTCTATCACCACATACACATAAATAGAATGATGGATAACATTCTCTTTTTATTTAGCTTCTTTCACTACATGTAATTATTCTGGGATACAGACATCTTGTGTCATGCGTCAATCATTCACTTCTTTCTATTGCTGACTACGATCCTATTGCGTGGATGTAACACAGTTGTTTTGTTTCTTATATTTTAATGGGTCATTGGGTTGCTAAAAGTTTGCAAATATTACAAATAAAACTGCTATGAAGATTTATATAAAAATCACTTGCCCATTTTATTTTCTTTTTTATTGATTTTTTAAAAAATGACAGTAGAATTCATTACAATTCTTATTACACATATATATCACAATTTTTCATATCTCTGTATATAAAGTATGTTGACACCCAATTCGTGTCTTCATACATGTACTTTGGATAATGATGTCTATCACATTCCACCATCCTTGCTAATCCCCTGCCCCCTCCTTTTCCCTCCCACCCCTCTGCCCTATCGAGAATTCATCTATTCCTCCCATGCTCCCTATCCCTATCCCTCCTTATATCAGAGAAAACATTCAGCATTTATTTTGGGGGGATTAGCTAACTTCACTTAGCATTATCTTCTCCATCCATTTACCTAAAAATGCCATGATTTTATTCTCTTTTATTGCTGAGTAAAATTCTATTGTGTATATATGCCACATTTTTTTTATCCATTCATCCACTGAAGGGCATCTAGGTTAGCTCCACAGTTTAGCTATTGTGAATTGTGCTGCTACTCAAAATGGATCAAGGACTTAGGAATTAAACCAGAGACTCTGCGACTAATAGAAGAAAAAGCAGGGCCTAATCTTCATCATGTGGGATTAGTCCCCAACTTCCTTAATAAGACTCCTATAATGCAAGAAAAACCAAGAATCAATAAATGGGATGGAATCAAACTAAAAAGTTTCTTCTCAGCAAGAGAAACAATCTGTGAGGTGCACAGAGAGCCTACATCTTGGGAGAAATTTTTTACCCCTCTCACATCAGATAGAGCACTAATCTCTAGGGTATATAAAGAACTCAAAAAGCTAAGCACCAAAAAAATAATAATAATAACCCAATCAATAAATAGGCCAAGGACCTGAACAGACACTTCTCCGAAGAGGATATACAATCAATCAACAAATATATGAAAAAAAATGCTCAGCATCTCTAGCAATTAGAGAAATGCAAATCAGAAACTACTCTAAGATATCATCTCACTCCAGTCAGAATGGCAGCTATTATGAAGACAAACAACAATAAGTGTTGGTGAGGATGTAGGGGAAAAGGCACACTCATACATTGCTGGTGGGACTGCAATTGGTGCAGCCAATATGGAAAGCAGTACGGAAATTCCTTGGAAAGCCGGGAATGGAACCACCATTTGACCCAGCAATCCCTCTTCTCCATCTATACCCAAAAAACAGCATACTACAGGGACACACCCATTTATTCATTTATTTATTCATCCATTCAATAATTAATTATTTATTGGACACCTGATACATTCTAGAGACACTGTTCTAGGAATATGATAAATATTATAAATTCTTTGCCTTCATGGAGTTTTAGGGCTAGTGGAAAAGGCAAAAAAAAATGGATAAGAAAATATATTCTTAATGAAATGTAAAGGAAAAACAAATGCTACTTAAAAGCATAAAGTAAGAGAAAGCTGTCTCTTCATCTAGAGTGGCAATATTCGAGTAGAGCCCAGAGTGACATGAACAGGAGGGAAAACCAAGCATATACTTGGATGGAGGGGGAAAGCAGTGCATAGGCACAAGTGTTTACAAGGCTCTCTTTCAGAACATCCAAGAACGAGCACAGCTGGAGTGCAGTTTGATGGAAGGCAAGAGTTGTAAGGCTGCAACCATGCTACCAGCCCACAAGATGGCTTCAAACCAACTAAATGAGAGCACTTCCTCTTAGCACTTTGTTTCAGCCACCAGAAAACTGCCTGGAGTAGAGACCCTGGGGATGTGCAAAGCATCATTTGTACAACCTTAAGGGTGGCCCTGAGAAGGAAATGAGATTGGAGGGAAGTTCCATCAGGAGATAGCAACCTGGGAGTCATCAGCCTCTAGATGGGCTTAAAAGCTGAGTGCCAGGTAATAAGAGACCCAGGAAGTGAGCAGCTAAAGAGATGAGACTCCAAACAGAGCCCAGGCCTAGTAGTACTGGAGATCATAAGAAAGGATCCATCTCGCAAAACTAGGAAGGAATGCCCACAAGCCAGGTGAAGGCTGCCTCAAGAAGGAAGAAGTCATGATTGCATGCTACTCCTAAGCTGTGGTAAGGATTCCCCTCGATAATCACTGAAGACATGGAGTTTGGGTGGAATAATGAGGACCAAAACCTAGTGGGAGTCCATCAAAGAGAAAACAGAAAGTGAGTAATGGAGAAAATCTCCTCTTATAAGGAGATTTTCTGTAAAGGGTAAAACAAAATAGGCCTAAGGAAGATATGAGTTTAAAAAATAGGAATTACTATAGTAGTCTTAAATATCACCAGAACAATAAATTAAGAGGGATGTGGGGGCAAATGAGAAAACAAGGAGAACTATAGGAGTCAAGTGTTGGAATAGGTGAATAGGGATGGAATCCAGCGTACAGTGGAAAGTCAGCCTCAGGTCAGAGCAAACACTTCTCATTCAATTAACAAAGGTAGGTTAAGCCAAGGGGCAGAGGTGAGAAGGATCATAGATCTGGTAGTTGAAGCCAAACAAAATCTCTTCCAATTGCTCTAATGTCTTCAGGGAAGTAAGAAGCAAGGCTCTGAGTAGTGGGGCAGAGGATAGGCAGTCTGAGAAAACAAAAGAGTGAAAAAGTTCCCTAAAAGATGGAGAATGGATAGACAAGGTGATTGAAGAAACTCTAGAGGCAGGACTGAGAGTCCCCTTCAGGTCTGAGGGCCTGAATTCAAAGTAAGACCAGTCAACAAGGTCATATGTTCTTCACAAGTTACGTGAAGCTGCTTGGCTGCATGTGTGGGATAGTCAGAGTGGGATTTAACCAGGACTGGGGTTTTGCCATATGTACAAAGAAAGGACAGAGGAATAAGGAGTTGATGGCATGGAGAAAAATGAGTGCAGAACAGTCTGAAATCTCCGCTGGATAGGGAGAAAAGAGAAAGTGAAAAGAATAAGATATATTGGTGGTCCTAGAGGAGTCAAAGAATTTTTGGAGTTGGGATGCCAGAGGGACTGGGTGGGATAAAAGGAAATGATGGTGAGAAAGCATCCAAATTGAAGTGGAGTGGAGATGCTAAGGCCGTGAGGGAATGGGTAATGTGAAGTTTAGGGTATGACCAAGGAGAAAAATTAGGGTGAGATCTTTGCAACTGAGAGGCCAAGTATTGGATGAATCATCTACATAGATATTCAAAATACTGAAAAACATGATGAGTGGTGGTGAAAAGACTGAAATCTAGGTGCTAAAATTATCAATAAATGAGGGCATGAGGAGGAGGAAGGTAGATGACGCAAAAGGAAGGGTAGGATGTGGTAGAGCCCCATGGCTTGTGTTTCAAAAGTGCCCGAGTGCAGTGGATGTGGGAAGAACAAAGGCCTGAGAGCATCAGAATCAAGGAGGAGACCTCTCCTGCCTCCAGGCCCAAGATAGGAAGAAGGCAGGAGAGCCCACACCCTTTGAGTGGGTGGCAAGAAAATGAAGAAAATGTTCAGAAAATAATGTGAGAATTTGGGGTGGCGGGGGGTGTTCTGATGAGAGTCCAGGAATCCAAAAAGGAGTGTGGATAGATTTAGAGGGTGGGGGAAAGACAGAAAAGAAGCTATAAAGGCCTCATTTGAAAAAGTGACATGGGATGACCTGGGATGTTGGGTCACTCATGGCATCAGGGGCAAACAGGCCATGTTGTGGAGAGGGCATCCTGGGAAGTGGATCTCAACGGATGGTTATTGTCATCACTGCCACTTGAGGGCTAGCCTGAGAGTTCTGAGTCAGGAGAACTGAGGGAAAAGAATTGACAGTCTTTACAGGAGCACAAATTGAAACCAAGGTGTTCATTTCTGATCTGATTTATTCAGTTGTTCTTGTTCCCAAATTCTCCTTATGGTCCAGGTCCTGACTTCCTGGCATGGTTGAGTCAGTGTGATCCTCTGAACATTCTGCTACTTGGATCCATTTCCAAATATGAGCTCATCTCTGTACCAGTGCAATGTGTCTCTTTAAATCCATGTAAAATAAACAGACTCCGGAAATAAATATTTGGGGGATAGTTCTGGTTGCATTCTGCCCAACCTGGCTCAAACACTAAGGGCTTTTCATAGCATGAGCAGTAAATAAAACTACCTGAGCTTTACTTTCAGTGAAAACACCCAGACACATCCTCCCCATAGACAAACACATGGGAAAGAAAACATGAAATGAGGGAATATAACTGGAGCCAGAAGCCATGGTGTTAGTGTTTTTCCCCCTGAAGAATATGGCCATCCCAAATCATGTTTTTTCACACTTCTCTGTCCTGAAACAAGCAAAGCTTGCCCCTGAGATGTAGTTCATCCCCTTGTTAGCTGAAGAATCGTTCCTCAAGCTTGAAGACCTGGTTCAAATGCAGTCTCCCTTTAGAATCCTCCCAGATCAACCTCTTTCTCCTCTGGCTAAATCATTGTTGCTCCAATATGTTCCCAGGCTTCTTTTTGGTTTGTTATAATCTGCCCTTTTGGGTCAACTCATCTAGCACTACTCTGGCTCCTTTCTTAAGTTCTGGGTCACCTAATCCTTCCCTTTCTCCACTCACCCCTCACCACAATTAACTTGCTGGCTCACATCTTCTTATCTCTCGGGCTTCTGCTTACAAATCTCTTTCCCTGACCCCTTATTTAGGGTAGGTCCTCCCTGTTACTCTTTATCTGTTCCCTGTTTGTTTCCTTTAAGCCTTGATCAAAATTGACCATTATTTCCTACTCCCTTTTCCAGATAAGCACACAGCCACATTTCAGCCTTCTCCACTTTCCTTTCTGATCTTCTGCAAATACTTCTCCTATTTCACTGATAAATCCAGAGATAGATACCAGGTAGAAATGAAAGAACCATTGCCAATCTATTTTCTGTCATCCAAACTGCATTTTCCCCCTGAAACTGAGTTTTACCTCTTCTTTTTCCATATCAATAACTAAAAGTATCAGATCATTGTTTACTGTAGGCCCTGTGTTTCTGAGTATAATTTCAGCCTACCATGACACTGGTGGAGGGACCCCCAGCTGCTGGCCCTCAGTGGGAAGTGAGACCTAAGGAGAAAGAGCTGTTTCTGACTTCCTCTATCTCTGAGCCAGGACCCTGTGGCAGCTCTTTCAGCGCTGAATCTCCTGAAACAAAGACCTGAGATTTGTGTGGAGCCTAAAGACAGGGTAAGTTCCTCCCAGGATTCTGAATCCTCCATCCTCTACTCCATGAAGCATCAAGAAGAATCTTCTTGAAATGCAAATCTGATCAGATCTGTCCTCTGCTTATAAACCCCTTCAAGGACTTCCCTTGCTGTCAGGATGAAATCCAAACCTCTTGATGAAGGTTGAGTGACACTGAACGGTTTTGAACCCCTGATCATCTCTATAGTTTCAACTTATGTTTCTTGGGATCTTTGAAGGCCCCATAATTAGCACCCTTTTCCCACTCAAGTTCTGACCAATGGAGAAATAGGACAAAGGACTAAGTAGATGGAAACTATGATCTGCTTAGAGATCAAGGCAGGTGGGAGGGATGTAGCTTGAATCTGTGCACCGGTGTGCTTACATGATCTGGGCCCCAGAGTTAGGCAGACTATCCTGTCCTCGGAAAGGCATGCTGCTCCAGGGGGGCTACTTTCCCCCATGCAAAGAGCTCTCCCTGGAGGGCCAGAGGAATCTCAAGCTCCCTGCAGGCAGTTCCTTCCCCTGAAAAAAAAGGAAGACATTGAGCTATATCTGCCCACTATACACACCACTCATACTCTACCCCAAGGAAGGTGAGTGAATGAGGGGTAGAAAGAGGCCCCAACTAAGGGTATTGCAAATGAAGTTTCCTCCACATGGAAAAACATCAGAAGAGGGGATCAGGGCTCATCTACACAGCCCTCACCCACTTCTTCATGCTGGCCACCTTGCCTCCTTTTAGTTCCTTATGCTTACCTCCTTCCCACTACAGGGCCATTGAACATAGTGTCCTTCTGATGGAATGTTCTTCCCTCACCCTTGACCCAGTTAAGTCCTGCTGATCCCTCAGCTCCCAGCTGGGACATCATATCCTTAGGAAAAATTCTCCCCACCCCCATTGCCCATTGCCACTACAAGATCAATCTACCATACCCCTGTCCTTCATAGGACTTGCCACAATTGTATCCAATTGTGTGTGCCTGCTTAATTGACATCAATCTTCCCAACTAGTCTGTAAGCTTCAAGAGGGCAGAGCCTGCCGTGGGGCTTGACACATATAAGCATTTGATAAATATTTGCTGAATGACATGAATGAACTAATGAACAAACACATCTTGGATAGAATAAATAATACATGTGCACAGGCACATATACACACATGCACGCATGCAAGCCAGGGACTTCCTAGAGGGAGCTACTAAAGTCCAGGTGGTCCCTTATTCTCAAGGATGCTGCTACAACCAGCCAAGTTTCTGCATTCACAGTTGCACTCTTTTCCTTGGAAATAAGGAAATCTGCCTGCAACAAGATTAACAGGGAGCACTTTCAGAATCAACACTCTAGGGGAGAGAAAGAAGCAGGAGTACCCAGGGAGAGCAACTGAATACAGTCATAACAGAGGCCTCCATGGAACCCATGGGAGCTTTGGAGTTGGGAAGACACAGACATCTCTAAAACCAAGGTAGGGGCCTGCCCTTTGTAACCCTGTTGATTGGTCATTGGATGCAGGTTGTTCTTGAGAGAGGGGTATAGTCTTGGGTGAGGTGTTTCTGTTCCCCTGAGGACAATTCTCAGAAAAGAACTCATCTGAGATCGATTAGCTGCCAACACTCCCAGCAGCTGAGGAAGGAGTGCTCAGCCCTGAAAGAGAAAGATGTGGGTGGAGCACAATAACATCCACTACAAAGACCCACTCACGACCTGATTCCCATATCATGCATGGGCTTGACCTCTGTTTAGAGATTCTTGTTCATTAGATGCTAAGTCACTTATCCAACAAAACTTCCATCAGCACCTCTTATAGAGTGACCACTGAGCTTTGTCATATCTATAAAAAATATCTAGGTCCTCCACAAGAGTTTATCTAAGAGTTCAGGAAGGACACTAATCATAAGACCTACCAGCTGGGCATTATTCCTGAGCCAGACATGATACTAAGTACTTTTGGGACTTATTTAATCCTTACATCACTCTGTGAGATTGATCATTTTATCCCCCTTTTACAAATGCAGAAAATGACTTGCCCAAGATTTCATAGTTCATAAGCAGCAAACTTATGCCTGACTCCCAAGTTCCTGCCCTAAAACAACGCCTTCTAACTGTTGCCTCTGAGAACAGAAACTTCCTCCCACATTGTGTTTGTTGGGAATGCATGAAACTGCAAGTAACAGAAATTTTAACTTATAGTGGCAGAACGAATCAAGATTTAATTTCTACCTATTACAAGACATCTGGAGGTAGCCCACCACTGGGGTTGGTTCAGTGGATGGAGTATGTTGGGCTTAACATCTCTGCAAGTGTCTTGGCCTTGTCCACATTCTTGTCATCTCATGGTTACAAAACCATAGTTGAACCTCTAGATACCACATCCATATTTAAGACAAGAAGCATGGAAATAAGTAGCATTAATGATGACTTTCTCTTCCTTTTTATCAAGAAAAAAGATAAAAATTTCCAAGAAACCATCCCCATGCCTCTTGTGTCTCATTAGCAAGTGCCACAG
>NW_026000093.1:43820084-43843485 GCF_001458135.2 Marmota marmota marmota
GGGGGGGGGACAAGCAACTTGTGAAGGTCGATACAGCAGAAGCCGCTTTATTACGGGACAGAGAAGTATATATAACCAACAATCACACACAGCTTAACTTAATTACCATAAACTAGATACAGCAGCCAACCAATAAGGAATCCTCATCATCTTAATAATTATACACAGCTTAACTTAATTGACATAATCTAGACACAGCAGTCAGTCATTAAGGAATCTCCATCATCTTAATGGCTCGCTGGCGTTACTTCTCAAACCACTCCTTTTGGCAAAGTGCCAGGCGCCATCTTGACTTGTCTGTGGCCCTCATCAAGCAAGACTTCTCATGTGGCCACTTTCACCAAAAGAAGACCAGGAAAGCATGTATTCAGCCTTTTGTTAGCTTTGTGATAGCAGAAGGCAAGGTTTCTGGAGATAGAAACTCAATTGGCCAATCAGTCATATGAACCCCAACCACCTCAATCATCAGCCTGCTTTATAATCATTGTATGTGTAAGTGATGGTCTCCCTTTTAAGTCAAGCAAAGGCAGAAACTCCTTCTAATTTGTGTTTGCATCTCCAAAGTTTTGTTATCTAGTTAAGTAGGTGGTCCATAAATACATGGTTTACAGAATTAAATAACTTGTTCCGTAGCTCCTGCTCCACTGCAGACCTATAGGGAAGAGACCACAATGGGCCCTTTATCTAGTCATGGGAAGAATGTGCTTTGGGAATTTTCCAACGTGTGTAGGTTTCTGAACTCAGGGTCATTCTTCAGAGCATTCTTAAGAAGTCCTAGAGCAGAGGTCTAAGGAAAGGTGTAAGGAATTGTAGGGAAGCCTGACAAATTTTCATGCAGCCCAAGGTCTTTATTTAGACTTGCTAATTAATAGAAATAACACAAGAGGCCTAATTCTATCCAATAGTTTCTCATGGTTAGGAATGGTCTTAAGAAAGTCACTTTATATACTTCAAGGCCAATGTTCTCATCTATAAAATAATAACCATCCTACTAAGGATAGTTCCTTAGAATTAGAAGGGACATTAATCTCACTTTTGTAAAGATTAGGAAATTGGGTCCCTGAGGGAAAGTGACTGACAGGTTTCCCAGCTATAAATCAAATGGAGTTGTCTGAATGAGCATTTACACAAGCACAAGAAATAACCATGACAAACCATCTCCTCACAAACTGCCACACCCTACTATTGGGTGGCTTATAATGACCTGAAAGAAGCTCAGAACACCTCTAGGCTGAGGCCTTACAGCATCCTCACTGAATCAAACTTAAGAATGGCCTTTTCTGATCCCAAGGAGTTAGATTCTATTGAGCTACATGTGTCCTGAAATAATGTAATTCCTATGGATGTCAACGACAGCAGACAGGCCAGCAAGACTAGTATCAAAGATTTTCTTCAGGCAATTTACTGAGCCTTTTAATTAGTCCTGGCAAAGTTCTGGACTTGTCATAGCCACTCTGTTTCCTGTACCCCTTAGGTCTAAATCAGTGGTGCCCACTACCAAAAAAGGCATTACCTGAGAGGGCATGATCCACTGGGAAAATACAAAGGGTCAAAAAGTCTCCCCAAATTCTAAATAAATTTGTATTTCACTCATCAAAATAAGTTCTATAGCTTGATGCGGTGGTACGTGAACATAGTCCCAGCTACTCGATAGGAAGGAGGATTACTTAAGCCATAAGAACATTCTGGGTAATGTAACCAGACCACATCTTTAAAAAATAGTAAATAAATAAAAACAAGTTCTACATATTTTTTCAAACTAATTTTTTAAAGTAGGAATACTTGTAATTCATTTGATCTAGAAAATCAAATGCTGGGAATCACTATTATAACAGTGAACAAATATAGTCAGCCTTCCATATCCATGAGTTCTACCTCCACAGATTCAATCCATCTTGGATCAAAATATTGGGGGGGGGGGAATTGTGCCCATATGAACATGTATAGACTTTTTTATTGTCATTATTCACTAATCAATACAATATAACAATTACATTTCATTTACATTGTACCAGGTATCTAGTAATCTACATATTATTTAAAACATATGGGAGGATATGCATAGAGTATATAAAAATATTATACCCTTTCATATAGGGTACTTGAACATCTGCAGATTTTTATACTGTGAGGGATCCTGGAAACAATTCCCCATGGATACTAAGAGTCAGCTATAATTAGTGTGCCATTTTTGTGCATTTCTATGAAGATGCATGATGGAAACAAAATAGTATGGCAAACAGAAAAGTGGATGGGAATTATGAAACCTGGCAGACATCCTCCATTATGATATTGGGCAATTCATTACCTCTCAAGGTCCTTAACGTTTCCTTAAGGAAGTAGTTCTCCGCATTAGTTGCATATGGGAAATACCTTGGTTCTACACACAAATATCCTGATTTAATTGGCCTAGGTATGGCCTAAACATGGAGATTCTTTATGCCCCAAATGATTCCTGTATACAACCATACTGAGAACCACTATTGCAAGGTAAAGGAGCTATGCTAGATAAGGTACAACACATACTAACCCATCATCATCTGTCACAGCCCTCCTCTCACACACCCACTGTGGACATCATTATTGACAGGGAGAGTGGAGGGCTCCTCCTGCTAAACCCAGCTGTTGTCTCGCTCTCCTCAACAGGACATCCATACAACCACCACCAATGGTCCATCCCTGGCATAAGGAATAGGATCTTTTTACCATTCTTAGATTAGAGAGGTTGCATCTCTAAAATTCTTTGAGGCTGAGATTTCCTCTTTAGAGGAAAAAGGGTAGTGAGCTCATATGCTAACTCATGCAACACTAGGTATCTCTTTGTTGATGTTTGGACATGCCACAGTGATAACACTGATGAATGAGGAGGTACTCAGGTTGAGGAACTAATCCATGCCTATCCTGACACTTGGCCAGTAAGTCATGTTCTACCTTCTGGAAGTAAAGGACTTTAAGGATTTACTGTGATAGTCTTAATAACCAAAGCCACCACATGCCTTCCACAGGTGATAATACAGAAATTGGCTTTTCAAATGGCAGAAATATCTAATCCACTCACAATAGAAAAATAATAACAGTGACATGGCTGCACTCAAGTGTATCTGAGGTACCTAAGTGAAACAACTTTCTAAGTTTGGAATTGTATTTCCTGGGGAAAATTTGGGTGTGGGGTTTTGTTGATTTTGTTTCTGGAGGAGAGGGTATGGATCATAAATGAATTTACTGCTGAGCAGATGAACAAGGGAAAGATTTTACCTTGTAGCTGCAGCATCTCACTTTGTCTTTCGGTATTCCCAGGGTATCAATACAAATAAAATATACCTGTAACAAATTATAATAATATAATACATACACAAATAAATAAATGGTACTTTATGAAGTGACTTCTGATCAATACCTTATAATTCCTGGTAACTTATAACTATAGCTTTAAGTTATTCATTGAGCAATGAAAAAACTGTTGGCTCTCTCATTCTAAAGATCTGTAGCCCTTTTAAGACAGAAGTTTCTTCAAGAGCAGAGATTCTCAATATCCAGGTGTCAGAAATACCTCTGGAGGTAATTTCAGACCCAGTGTTTTTCCACGTTTGATTTATTTCAAGGAAATAAAAACAGAACTAGTCAATACACCTTCCCACTAGCACACACCAAGGAAGTATCAAAACCACTCAGTACACTAGTTCTCAACTTTGGCTATGAGTTGCCTATGAAGAAATGCCTAGTTCCCACCCTAAACATTGGTGTAATTTGTCTTGAGGGCAGCCTGGGCATCCGGAGTTTTTAAAGTTGCCACCAGAAACTTAATGTACACCCAAAGTCAAGCACCACAGCCTCAGTGAAACATCATCCACATTAAAAGGAGGGATAGCTACATAGATGAGAACATGAAATGTATCCCTTGTCTTTAGCTATTCATGCCCAGTGTTATTTGGCTGGACTAAGAATTGGGAACCAGGAGGTAGGGGATTCTGGGAGAAGACTGATAAAAAAGGAGCAAACCCATCCATAATGAACAAAAGCCACATCTCAAAGAGACAAACCCTTCACTGAGACTATTCTGGAAGGAAGCAAAGGAACTGGATTATGGCATTTGAGAAGCAATACACAGATCCATCAGGGTCAGAAAAGATAACTTTCCCCATCTGCTCATTCATTCTGCTAAAGAGGATCCCCAAATGGGAGACAGATCCTACTCCTATAGTGAGATCAGGCAACTGAAATGAAAGAAATGAATGGGAAATTCTGGGAACTGATGATCAGCCTGTTTGTTTATATTTTGCTCCTGGAACAGAGAGACCTTTGAATGTTTTCTCTGCTCAAAGCGTCTGTTTTCCACATGTCCCAAGTGCAAATAAAAGGAAAAAGAAAAAACAAAATGGACTTGTAAGAAGTACGGGCCATAAAGCCTATTGGTCAAACATCCCCTTTGCCTGGTGCCAGACATTTACCTTTCATGTAGTCACAGCAGCTTAGCGTGAAAAACACTGGCCTATAAAGATCACTTTATGGTTAACAGTCCCAAAGGCAACCTTGTTGGAATAATTTTACCATCATCTGGGAGCTGTGTTTTCCAGCCCAGCACTAAGTTAATTTAAAATAAATGACCACTTCAGTGTCTTTGTGCTATATAAGATGGGGAGTGATTTCAAGGGAAAGGTAGATGCTTAACGGAGCGGGAAAATATATACTGAACTCACACCTGTTTTATACAAAAATTCTGGGCTTTATACAGATGTATCATTAAGTTGCAAATATAAGAGCCGAGTTCTTGCTCTGCAAACAATCCCAGATTGTGAAGGCCTTCGAGAATTTTCTTGATTTGAAAATGCATTTAATGATCTGTAAAAGGGCAAAAGAAAAATGTGGAATTCCACCTCAAATAATAATTCCCATGTTCAACACAGGGAAATAATGTATCGGTAATCATTAGGCTTTGTGTTTGTCTACATTCTCTCCAAGGAGGTTACATGATTCTATAGCAGAGAATCACCTCAAATAAATAGTTGCTTCCTAAGTTAGCTCTTTAGCACAGCGAGAGGTTCTTCTGTTTATGCTTCTCTTTTCTTCATTTTTTCACATCTCCTGTTAGATCCCAGCTTCAGCTGAGTATAAAGCACTGACTTTTTTTTTTTTTAACTTTCTCTCCCTTAATTGATTCTTTCTTCCATGCAACATATATGCATTGGCTCTCCTTACTGTCAGGGAAAAATTCAGAATAATCTTTATTGATTTAAACTGGAAACAACCCAAATATTCCATCATTGGACCTGATTCTGACCCCTTTTCAGGTCCTGAAAGCCTCCAGAGTGCCACTTGCCCGGTTTACCTTTGTGGTCATATCACTCAGGCAACCCGTTTGGCCAAACGCAATTCAATGCAGTGTGACTTTTCCTTTGTCTTTGCTTCATTGGGTTTGCCCCTAATTCTTGCCATTTCTCTCTATATAACTTCAGTAAAATCAATCCTTGCTTTTCCATTCAAACCTACACTTCTAGCTGGAAGGGCAGGTCAACTTATATTCACCCTGATGTGTGAGTAGTGAATGACTTGGTGACCCTCCAACCCAATATTCCTTAAATATTTGTTCAACGTTTATTTAATGGAAGTAAAGAGAAAAACTGGTTTTTTATTAATGAAATTTTATACTTTTCTATATTCAGTAATGAGGGATTAATTACGATGGTCTTTAGAATCAGAAAATATCTCAGAAAGAAACCGAACCATGTAAAGATCTGAGCAAAAAGATATAGCACTTATTCTCAACAAAAAGTATCATGTTGTATTACTGTTTCAAAATATCCAATCACTACAAATACCAACTTCCTACAATTCTCAATAGGAACTCGTCTCAGGGTTGATGGTACAGACAGCCAGAACACGCAACTTACATGTGCGTGTATGTTGTAAAGATACTCAAACATGGTATAGAGGAACATGTCTTTAATTTCAACACTAGCACATTTCCTACTTTAGTGGGAGGAGAATTAATTTATATTTAGCCAGTTATGGAAGACATCATCTGGAAGACTGAGTTCATCTGCACTCCATTTCCAGAATGTTCTTGTTTACATATTGACATCTGGGTAGCTTCCCAACCAGCAACTCCCTAAACTTAGCTCTGTCCTTAGCCCAAGGTCTGCTCATATTACATGAGGACTGCTACTGATTCTTCATCATTCACTTCTACTAATGAACAGAAGTTCCAGCCTCCATTTTCTCTCCCTTCAAGTAAATTCCCATTAATCTGGTTTACCTTGTCCTGACTGCCATTCAGTCACTGAAATCCAAAATAGACTTCCCTGTGCTTCAGACAGTTTGTAAAGGAGGTTGTAAAGAAAACCCAGGCTCCCTGAACTAATGCAGCTGCCACACCTAGGGGATGTTTCTCTGGATGTGCAGTCTGCACTTCCACAGCTACAAGCAGCAGAAAGGAGCAATTTCTGAAGGTACTTCCTGGCTCCACCTCGCCCCCTGCCCCAGGGAGATATCCACCACTGCAAGTAATTTTTTTCAGTAGAAGCTGGTGCCGTTAAGTACCCTGCACACCAAAGTGAAAGGCGAATTATGCTGATGAAATAATAATTTCACCCATTATATGTGTATCTTGGGAGAAGAAATCATTTCCTCTTTTTAAAAGTGAGGCAAATCCATTAAGGGCCTCTCTGTGATGAGCCTACTTAGAAATAGGTCACTTGCCTCCAAAGCACAAGGGAAGACTGTGCTGCATGAATGCCCAAGAGCACACATTCTGGCCAGGACAGCAAGAAGAGAATTGAGACCTAATCCTGCCTCTGACAGCTGACTGATCACCCATGGACAGCCGCTTAGCTCCTTGAGGCCATTTCCTTATTTGTAAAAGAAGAAAAACTGCAGTCAATCTACCACACTCTATGATAGTCAGAAATAAAAGACGTACATAATATATATATAATGGGGCTGGGATTGTGGCTCAGCGGTAGAGCGCTGGCCTAGCATAATATATATAAAACATGTTTATATATGTATATAATAAACCAACTCTGTTTTCCATAACCTACCACATTTCAGATGGGATGTCAAAAAGTGAATTAAATTAATTATCTTTCAATCTGATCAATCTGAGGGAAAAATCATTCACCTTTACTGCAAAAAGAAATGCCAAAACTGGTGGTTTTACTGAAAAGAATGTGTGTGTGTGTATGTGTGTGTGTGTGTGTACGCATGCACATGTGTAAATTTATGCTATTAAGAAACTTGCAGAAAACCTATCATGACAGCATTAACTTGTTGATTTAATATCTCTATCCAATACACTGCTTTTCACTTTTTAAGGGAAGTTCTAACATGCCCAATTTCATCCTAATTTATTTCCCAGTTTACTCAGGCATTAACCTTACACCTCATCCTGCTTCTGCTGCTGAGACCCTTTACCAACATCCCTTCTCTCCACCTCCTCTTTTTCTCCACCCCCCTCCACCCATGGTTAAGGGAAAGACACAGAGCTGGCAGGCAGCATGGTTCCCTCAGGCCAAGGCTACCTCTGCCCATCTCCCACAGGAGAGATGGATTTTCTAGCCTGATTAGTTTGGCCAGAAGACATTCTTGGGATATTCTGTTATTTGGGTAAGGAAGGAACAGTAACTGTGCCTTAAAGCAAGAACCCTAAGCTCTGATCCTCTCTGGGCCTGCTTTGCCTTTGTATGCTTAGGAGCTTGGCTGCCCCCAAGGGCACAACAGTCATCCTTACTCTCTTCTATGCCAAGAACTGAGGTGGAGCGGGAGACTCAAGGACTCCACAAGGCACAGAAATCATTCTCTCACTGGGTGAATTTGTACCTTCTCTATTCCTGACACATTCCTAGCCACTTGCCCCCAAACAGCAACCAGGCCTCCTAATCCTTTTGTGGAGAAGCATATTAGAGTAGTAGTTATGGGATCAGACTTTGGGCCCCAACTGCCTGACCTTCCACTTACCACTTTTGATATCTCAACAATGTCTTCTCCATGTTTCAGCTTCCTCACCTGAAAAGTTGGTAGATGAATCATTGTTTGTGCTCCATTTAGAACAGTTCCTAGCACATAATAAGTAGCCCATACATGTTAACTCCTATTCTCATTAGTACCACTCTTTACTATTCTCTTTGAACCCATGTTGCTGGGTAGGAAAGATGGGTTGGGGTGAAAAGAAGCCTCCCCTCTCTTTCCTACATATCCTTCCTTGCAGCTGGATGACATGTTACAACAGGGCCTGTTCTCAGACTGACGTTTAACCCCTCTTTCCTCAATGTCCTTCCTCTATGCAGCAGCCAGAGGGCAGTGTGATCCATGGTCTGCATTTGGGGTACTGAGAAGATATCACATAGGCCCCCAAATCAAAACCTGCATGAGCTACACCAGATTTCACCAAGCCTCCTCTTGGGTGTCCGTGGGCACTCTATTAACAAAGAGGTTCTTTGTTCCCATTAATCTATCATTTTTTTCAAAAACTTTACGTGTCAGGGTGAGGGCAGTTATTTTGGAGGTCAGAATGCCATTCCTAGGTCTCTGATCCTAAAGCCATCCCAAAGGCAGCAAATACACAGCTTTATCCATCATGGGCAAGGCACAGAGGAACTGTTCTAGATCCTGGGCACACAAAAGTGAGCCAGGTTCATCCTTACTTTTGAGAAGCTTATAATCTAACAGATGAGATCATTTCTCTACAGAGTGGTTCTCAAATACTGGTTAAAACCAGAACTCCCTAGAGGGTTTGTTAAAACACATATGATTGGGTCCTGACCTCAGTTTCAGATTCACTGGGCTTGGGTGCTGAGCATATGGGTTTCTAAGCAGCTTCCAGATAAGGTGATGCTGCTGGGACGAAAGCCACAGGTCAGCTTTGTTACAGGAAGGCAGAGAACACCAGAGATCACAGATAAATCTATTCTGCCATAGAATACCATGGCAGCACAGATAGATGCACCAAAATTATCCAGGAGCCAGGCTAGGAAGGGGCCCCCTAAACATGATCCTCCCTGCCAAGGACTCTCAGAATCACCCCTGCCCAGAAAAGTCCATCACTTTATTCTAGTTACTCTGTCTAGACTACCTTTATCCCACCTCTTAACCTCCCTGCTATCCTTGGGGCACCCAAGTTATCCTGAGGTGAACCCACAAAAAGCTCAGCTGTTAATGCAGGAATGTTCAAAGGTGGGGCATAACCACAGGAAGTAGGGGACAGAAGGCATGCCCTTGGAGATTATATTTTGTCCCTGGCTCCTCTTTCACTTTCTCTGCTTCCTGGAAAGATGGGTGAGCAGCTGTCCTCCACCATACCCTTCCACCATGATGTTCTGCCTCACTACAGGCCTAGAACAATGGAGTTGCTGAGACCTCTGAAACCATGAGACCATTACAAACTTTTCTTTTTCTTAGTTGTTCTTATTGGATGTTTTGTTCACAGCAAGAAAAAGCTGACTAATACACCAGGCAGGGCTATCCAAATTATTTCCTGGAGGACATGGGCCTACACAGGGTCCTAAAGATTAAGTAGGGATTGGCCAAACCGGAGCAGCTTCTGAGCCTGGTGCTCAGACAAGTGGTCTGAACTGGAATTGAAAGTTTGGCAGTCATCTATCTTCAGAACGACTTGGAATATGGAAATATGTAGTTTTATTGGCCTTTGATAAAGAGCTAGTCCAATGCCAACTGTGTCATGAAAGGGCCTGGAAACCACAGGAGGGAGCTTGGTTAGCCAGGGTGTGGTGGGTCCTTTCAGATAATTCAGGATCTTTGGTCCATAAAAGCCATGACCCAGTGTGGGAATAAACCAGCAATCAGAACAAGGACAGATATAATAATCAGATAAAGAAATGCATCTGTGGGATAAAAAGTAGAAAGCCTAAAAGGAAATAGCTTTATAGAAGAGACTTGTGAAAAAATAACAACTGGGAATTGCAATAGACCTAACACGGAGGGGTGATACAGCTTTAGGGAAAAAGTGTGGCCTTTAACATAAATCTGCGTTCAAGTACCTGGTAATAACTAGAATACAATTGGCATACCATGATGGTTGATAAATTAATTGATCTATAAAAATATTTTCACATTCTATGAATTTGGTGGCCTGGGAGACCACAATGCATCTACCCTTTAGTGGGATGGTTCGATTCTCAGCATCGCATACAAATAAATGAATAAAGGTCCATCAACAACTAAAAATATATACAAAATTTTAAAAAAGAAAACATTTTGAGATCTGTCATGGAGCCACAGGAAAGAATAAATCACTCTGAGAAGTAGTGAAGAAGTTTTGGAGGAACAAGAAGTTAGACACATCCTGGTGCCTCCCTCCTCCCCCAACCTCTTCCATCACCACACGCAGAACCAGAGCAAAAGCTCCAGGGCAAGTAGAGGGCATGTTGAGGGCAATATGGAGAGAAACAAGGGAACACCAGCATGGGAAGATGGCTTTCCTGAATACAGGGGAGGGAACATGTCAAGTTTTTCAGGAAGCCCCATGCCCAGCACAGCAGCCCATCCAATTTGGCAGAGTGCCAGAGGCGCACCTTGGCAGGGGGAGAAGTAGCTGTGGTACCTGGAGGTTGTTGGCCTAACTCGTGTTCTTGCAACTCCTGTCTCCATTCTGCACTACAATGAGGGCTTCCCACATGTCCACAGACCCTCCAAAAATGTTTCCCTTTGAGTCTCCTTGGGCCAGGTATATATACACTCGTGGTCTGGGAGAAGAGATACAAGGCTCTAGAAGCAGGCTCAGGTTGTTTACCAGGAATTTCTGTATCCTCCTTTAAAAGGCAGGGAATAGTAAAATACCATGTCCCTGAATGCTCTCTTTTTGTTCCCAAAAACCTAGCCAAGTTAAGGGAACAATAAGAGCAAGCCTGGGCCAGACTATCCAGATACATATTATCCTGAAGGACACTGGCTTTCTCTTACACACACAGGGAATAAGGGCAAGTTAGTGTCATCTGTAGAAAGTTACTCTCTTGCATGGACACCATGACAGTTGCTCCTTGGGATGCTGATCGTGCAAGCCAATTAAGCAAGCTGATGCTGATGATGTCACTGCTTCTATAGTCTAACATATAAAACCCCTCTCTCAGGTGGTGACTGGAACAGAATCAAGGGCACTGTGCAAGTCACTCATCCAGCCAGATGCCACTAGACAAAGGTGCCATGAGGAATGGAGGCACTCTTGCCTGAGGTAGCAGTGTGAGGGATGGAGGTGCTGCTTGGTTAGGTACCAGAAGGGATGGAGGTGCTGCTGGTTTAAACTGTCACCACTGAGCTATTCTTGTAGCAGTCCCTGATCTCCATAGGCTTTCCCCTATAAATCATATGTCTTGCACACCATCACTCTTGGACCTTCAGCAGCCTTCCCACTGCCCTGGCACAACTGGCCTAGGGGTGTGACACCTGGGCACCCAAAGTATGAGCTAGAGAAAGAGCACATTCTCTTGGCATCTCTTTCCTACTATGAATTCTTTGCTGGTTGGTGCAGCCAGAGGAGCACTAGAAGGATGCCCTCCAAAGGGTAAGGCCCCAAGCAGGGGCTTCCATTGACAGAGCCTCAAAGAACTCCAAGAAGGAATCTAGAGAGACCTTCTGAACTGGCACTGATGAGTTTCCGTGGCTGATGCATGATATGCAAGCAGTTTAGAAGTTCCCAAGTGCCCTGGTGGGAGCACAGAGATGGAAAGAGGAAAGAAGGACTGAGGAGGCCAAGGATAAGGAAGACAAGAGCCCCAAAGGCAGGGACCTTGAGATTGGAGCAAAATCAAGGCCCACAGTCAGCAACTGCTGATGCCAGCATTTGACCCATAACTAGACAGAACCAGTAACACCAGCTATGGATTTAGTGAGGACAAATACTAGTACAGAGATAAGAAGATGGAGACTCTTCAACCATAGTTAGCAAGGATCCAGAAAACACAAGCCAAAAGACCACATGCCTACATGCCAGGAGACAACCTGGAGTGAAGAAGGGGAACAGGAAATTTTCAAATCCAAGAACTTATGTGGAAGACAATTAACTAACTTGAAAGAGACAATTTAAACTGGAAAGAATGCTAAGTGATTAGCCAAACATAGATAAGTACGCCATATGTTCTCTCTCACATATAGAAGCTAAAACTTAGTTGACCCTAATTTACAATTGTGGTTACTAGAAAGGTAGCAGAATACAACACTTACTAATATGGCATTATGTAAAAATGTGGATGTGTAACCGATGTGATTCTGCAATCTGTATTTGGGGTAAAAATGGGAGTTCATAACCCACTTGAATCTAATGTATGAAATATGATATGTCAAGAGCTTTGTAATGTTTTGAACAACCAATTAAAAAAATAAATAAATAAAAATTAAAAAAAAAACAATTGTGGTTACTAGAAATTGGGAAGGGTATAAGGAGGTCAAGGGGTGGGCATGGAATAGGGTAGTTGGGTTTAATGAGTGCATGCTATATGATATATGGAAATATCACATTGAACCCCATTAATATGTACATTAAAATGTGTTAATAACATTTTAAAATAAAATTCACATCTGTTCAAAAACTGAAACAAACTAAGACAGATATCATCATCCACTCTACCCACACTCCTTTTACCACTCAAGGAGGATCTAAAGAGCAAGATCAGGCCAGGCAAGGAGGCAGACTATAATCCCAGCTACTTGGGAGGCTAAGGCAGGAGGAACACAACTTCAAGGCCAGCCTCAGCAAGACTTGGAAAGACCCTATCTCATAATAAAAAATAAAAAGGGCTGGGGATATAGCTCATTGATAAAATACCCCCAAGTTCAATTCCTAGTAACCCCCCCAAAAAAAATCAGTTTACAGTAGCATTTCCAAATCTTTTTCATATGGTGGCACAGATAGAAAATAGTAATACTTGTATGGAATATGGAGGAAAGCAGATTAGGAGGCTAGGAGCCCAGGAGCCCAGGGCTTGCTGAGCTGCCTGGAGGTAAAGAGTATCCATATCTCCATTTGCAGGTAAATGGATGGCGTTAGAGAAGATAATGCTAAATGAAGTTAGCCAATCCCAAAAAAACAAATGAATGTTTTCTCTGTTATAAGGGGGGAGGGGGGTGACTCAAAAGTAGGATAGGGAGGGAGAGCATGGGAGGATTATATTATTTCTAGATAGGGAAGAGGGGTGAGAGGGAAAGGGAGGGGAAAGGGGATTAGCAAGGATGGTGGAATGTGATGGTCATCATTATACAAAATACATGTATGAAGATTTGAATTTGGTGCCACCATACCTTATATACAAACAGAGATATGAAAAACTGTGGTATATATGTGTATTTAGAATTGTAATGCAAAAAGAAAAAGAGTACATGTATAATGGCATAAATTGGTGTGAACATACTTTATATACAGAGATAACGAAAAATTGTGCTGTATATGTGTAATAAGGATTGTAATGCATTCCACTATTGTCATACCTTATATACAAACAGAGATATGATAAATTGCGATATAAAGGTGTATTAAGAATTGAAATGCAAAAATAAAACAATAAGAGAGCTCATATATAATGGCATAATTTGCCGTGAACATACTTTATATACAGAGTTATGAAAAATTGTACTGTGAATGGATAATTATGAATGTAATGCATTCCACTATTGTCATATATGAAATTTTAAAAAGGTTAAAAATTAATTAATTAATTAACTAATTAATTAATGTTTAAAAAAGAGAATATCCATATTTCCACTTCTGCAACTCAGTTGCCACCTTGAACCACAGATCATCAGTGAGAGGTCCTGAGCTATGGAAAATAGAGCCTACATGTTCCTCTGCACACAGAAGTTATAGACCCAGATACAGGATAAATGAATGAATTGCTGTACTAATGAATCTACATCTCATCACTGTCTAACTTCAGTCAAGGTACTTAACTTCCCAATTTCTCTTGGAAAAGTAGAGATAGTAAGAGCTACCTTGAAAACTAATTTGTGAGAATTAAATGAGGCAAGGTAGATGTAGCCTTTAGGGCAATTAGTATAAATTCAATCAATGTTAGCTTTTTGAACTGCTTCTCCCTATCTACTTTAAGCAGACCCTCCCAGGGGGGACTAAATTAGCTAAATGGGCAAAACTCAGCTTTTTGCCTTCGCCCCTTAGGGCCCATCCCTGGTAGAACCTGATGTCCACAATTATCTCAGAGTGTTCTGCCTGGCTGTTGACTACACAGCTCTAACCCCCACTGGCATCTTGTGTACCCATAGGGTAAGCAGGCTTTTTTCTTGATTCATTCTTCCTTAGGCCCCAAACCTTATCCTCCTTTCCTTCACAGCCCACTGGTCCCCATTTTCTTTCTCAGAACCTGCATCCCACTCTTAGAGGATGCAGAGGAAAAGACCAAAACAATATTTCCTGAATGGAGGACAGCATTTGGCGGGGAGAGGCTGGCATTGGAAGCCTACCAGGATGACTTGGGAGTCCCGCCAAATCTAAGAGAACTTCAGTGACCTATAATAAAAGGATTCTTTGACCTCAGAAGTTTTTTTGTAAAAAAAATTAAATCCTTCCCTGAAGATTGATATAGTCCCAAATCCATCATCCTATCTCCTTGCGGTACATGTTTATCTCCAAGTGTCTACGGGCCATGTCATCAAATCAGCACTCAGAAAGCTCTGAGACCAAGATCCCCAGTCAGCCTGCACTGAAGTTGCTAATGAGTAACAGAAATGTAATTAAGGCTTTTCATTGAACAATGAGTCAACCAAAGCACTTGAGAAAGATATGACATTTATAAGGACATTTACATTTTTGTGCTAAAATAGTATTTCAAAACTCCATATTAGGTCACCAAATATAGTTCTATGTGGAATTAACCACATTTTGTGTGTAACTCAGCATCTTGTGTTGTTAAGCCTTGTGCTCTTAAAATGTTTGAGTTTGCACTAGGATCAAAGCAAGACAGGCAGCTCCAGAGGGGAAAATATATACATATATCAAGTGGGTCATCAACTAATGTGAATGGATTAGATGCCCCGAGTAACTTGAGAGACTGTGTTACCCTGAGGGTAATACATAAAAGCCTAAGAAGAACTGAAAGGCAGGAAAGTTTGCCTACTTGACAAGAACATGGCTGAAGATACTGACTAGCCAATGAATTGCTTCTAATCTGCCCTTCCTGACAGTTCATTACTTTCTTTCCTAAATGTGCTATATTCTAGACTGTCTTCTCAGAGGATGAGAAAAAATGAATTGAACCTTATGAAATATAGATTAAAATCTCTCCACGGACATCCAGAAGGATCATTGCTTAGGGAACTCACAAATGGTGACCAAACCAACAAGAAATGGGTGGAACTTGCTGTCCTAACCAGAAGTGCTCCCTAAATTTTAATACCTTTCACATTTCTCTCTTTCCTTTGAATGTATGATTTTAGCAAAGCAACTAATGCATGAAACTTTAAAATCTAACCTTTTTTTCTGGGAGACACTTAGAATATGTAGACATAAGTAATATCTTATTTTAAGTAAATGGTAACCAGTACATTGTGCATGAAGCACAAGGCCATCTTCTTTTTAGAATCCTGAAAGTGTGGCTATCATTTCATTCTTCTCAGTGGAATACAGTTTATTTCTCAGGTGGTGAACTCTCCTACTTAGCTGAAGTTCAGCACACCCAAGGCTGACCTATTGCACCTACAACTACTCTGGAAGGTTTGGGTTTGGGTTTCTGTGGTCATTACTACTTGGCCAACTGGCCTACTCAAATAAGACTACTTTTTTTTTTCTTTTTTGTGCTGTAGATGGAAACCAGGACCTCAAAGATGCTCAGCTAAATACACACACTACCTCTGAGCTACTCCTCCAGACTAAATCAGACTACTTGTAAGAAAAAGGTTGGGGTAATGAAATCATTACATTGCAAGTCAGGTTTTCTTTCGGACTCCCCTTCCCAGAGCGAAGTACCTACCAAACATTTTTGTCATGGTATTTAAGACTGAGGGACTAGGTAGAGTCAGTGTGTGAATTCACTTGTGTGACAGAAACCCCAAATAACACTGATTAAACAAGATAGAAACATATTTCTCATATGAAAGTTGCTGTCAAACACATGGCCCAGGTGAATTTTTATTCCAGTCAGCAAAATGGGGGCAGGGGGAGAGGATACTTTCCTTTTGAGGTTTATGATTTTAAAAAAAAAATGACACATCACTTCTATTTATATCTCATTGGCTAGTACTTAATGATATGGTCACACCTGGCTGCAAGTGGGTCTGGGAAATGTAGTCTTTATTCCAGGATAGCTTTCCTGATAATGTACATTCAGGCTACCATTACATCAAGGTAATTTCCCATATGACAATTGTGAAGCCAAAATAATTTGTTACTTTGGCCAGATTCTTCCCATTCTTTACTGGTGTTGGTAAAGAATATTCCCTTCATTTTATAGCTTCAGGGAGCAATATGTACATAAATGATGTTCTATATTTGGCGTCTGTATTTCTCAGTTTAAGGAAAATCTGTAGACAGAATGAAATGCTTGAAGGAATTATCAAGATAATTCAAGGTAAAAACATCAAGATCTTAGAAGCCACTCTTCTTATTTTGAGAAGCTTAAGCCAGAGGGGCCCTATGGGAGAAAAGTCTGGCATTATGTTGAGAAGTGCTAATGTTACTAGCAACTAAGCGGGGGAATCTGCTTGGATCCTGGCTGGCTGGATTCAGCAGCCGCCCACATATAAGCAAATGATGTAAAAAGGAAAAATGAATTTAATGTGGTTTGGCCAAAACTGGGAGAAGCAGTGAGTCTGTCTCTCTGCTGGTCATACAGAAGTAGTTACAATTTATAGAAACAAAAGCCAGGAGATAAATATATACTAGATTTAGCTAGCCAGAGAAAATGTCACAATTCTTGTTTTCTTGGTGTCTACCAGGGCCAAGGGGTAGCTTCCGGGTTTCAATTCCCTGCATGAGAAAGTGTAGAGAGAGAAAAATATAACTTTTAACAGGAAGTTGAAGGAAAAAAACAACCTAAGACTTGTAGTTTAAATGGAGTCATGTTACACTAAGTAACAGAAAAATCTCTTTCAATTAGTAGGGCTCAACCACCCTACTTGCATGATCAACTTTATGTGTTGGTAGAAGGAAATACTGATTACATTATAGATTCTGAAGTCAATGACTGGTTAAGACAATGTTTAGGAACAAAAAGCAGTAGTCAATCTCAAAAATTAGCCTGCCTGGATCCCTAGGTTCGACAAACGTGCTACCTCCATCATTCCCTGTAGCAAGGATACTGGCTGTTATTCTAGATAACTCTAGGATGAGAACTTAAGACTGAGAAATCACACTTTGAATTTCACCCTGAACTCAGGAAAAGATACTAAAAAACTCCTTACCTGTTGAATTTTTATGTCTCCTAGGAGAAATTATCTAAGCAGTGGTACCTAACGTTCATTATCCATTAGAATTGCTAGAGGAACTTTCTAAAATACCAATATCTAGTTCCAACCTCAGGGTTTTAATTCAGGTATTTTTAGGTGGGGGCAAGGAATCAGAATTTTTAACACTTCTCTAAATGATTCTAATGTGCAGCCAGGGTTGAGTATCAATAAGGAAACTCCTACCTGGTTTTTGAAGTGAGTGATTTTGACTGATCCATTCCAGTCCCTACAGGTTTGTGCAGTCAATATTAAGAGATATCAAGTGGATTGAGCAAGGAATGCCTTATCACACACCCACAGCTCTCATGCTGAGTGCTGGGACAGGGCAGATATAATAAATGGAGGGAAAAAAATACAACAAAGAAGTCAGCTAAGAACATACTCACTTTGTACAAGGAATCCCCACTAAAGTTATGGGCTTATTTTAACCCTTTGTTGGGGCTCAGAAGGCAATATTCCAAAGTGTGCTGAGCACTCTGAATTAAAGAAAATTGGAAGGCCTTAGAAGCTGCCTCAGAATCAAGGTCTCTCTCACCTTCATTCCCCACCCCCCAAGCACAGGAGAGTCAGTCTCTCTCTCTCTCTCTCTCTCTCTCTCTCTCTCTCTCTCTCTCGTTCCCCAATCTGACTGAGGGAATGTCTTCCAAAAGAAATTCAACAGTCTTGGACTTCCTCCCTGAAATCTCATTAACCAGGGAAGATTAAATTTATATCACAAGAAGGAAAACAGGAATGTCACCACACCTAGACAGACCTTGTCACAAACACTTGCTTTTCTTCCACTTCCCATGCAAATCATTTACAAACTATTGTCTGTTCTTTGAAGCCAATCATTTCCCCCTTAAATCATTTATTCCCCCTCTAAAATTGCCTACAACCATCTCTCTACTCTCCTCTACCAAGAGGGCATTTAAGCCCCAACCATCTGGCCCATTTTCGCATGGTTCTTATGCACGTGCACAAATTAAATAAATGTGTATGCTTTTTCTCCTGTTAATCTGCCTATTGACAGCTTGTTTCAGCAGACTTAAAGACTGGAACCTTCAAAGGCAGGAAGGAGAGATTCCTTTCTCCCCTATACCTACACAAGAATCTGAAGTAGATGTGGAACATAAGATGATTCTAGGGACCAACTCCTCTTTCAGTCTTCCTTAGGGGCCTAATATTGAATGCTGTCTGAAACATCACCTGAACTATTTGCCTTTTCACCTCGGTTTCCACCCCTTTCCTACAGTAATCCAACACTCTAGTCAAGCTGGACCACTCTTCTTTCCCAGTGTCCCAATATTTTCATGAGGTCTCTTTCATCTCCCGAGTAGAATGTGGTCCATGCCCCTGCCCCCACCTAATCACATGTATCCTATTCTTCCTTATTTCATTTTACTTGTATTCTAGTCTTTTCCTCCCTTAGCAGCTCACTCAGACTCTGGGAATAAAGGTTTTTCTTAAGTCTACACATGCTAAGAGAAATTGTTCTAGGTGTTTCATCTACTATTTATCTGTCAGTATGGCATCCACTATCCTAAATGACTCTCCTCCAGCTTCAATAACTGAGTCATTTGACATTTCAGAATAAATAAATATACCTTTTAGGGGGGGAAAATGTCCCAAATTTTCTCTATAAAGAAATTATGAGGCCAGGCACAGTGGTGCATTCCTGCAATGCCAGAGGCTTAGGAGACTGAGGCAAAAAGATCATGAGTTCAAAGCCAGCCTCAGCAAAAAGTGAGGTACTAAGCAACTCAATGAGACTCTGTCTCTAAATAAAATACAAAATAGGGCTGGGGATGTAGCTCAGTAGTTGAGTGTCCCTGAATTCAATCCCCAATTCCAGAGAGAGAGAGAGAGAGAGAGACTATGAGGAGGAGGGGAAAAAAGAAAAAGGATGGGTTATGTAATGGGGGACACTTAAAGTTCTTCCAATGACTAGAGTTTTTATATGTTTTCAGCAAAGGAAATAATGCTTTCTGGATGCCAAGTAGCTTTTCAATTAAATGAAATCCTGCATCTTCAGGGAGGCATAAGCCTTCCTATTTAAGCAGCAGATAAAAGGAAAGAGGATGGACACAAGGTTTTTACTCCTAAATACATTCCTAGTTTTTAAACTATATAAGTTGGCCATATATTCTACTTCCTTATAGAAAATGGGAATAATGACTATATCCAAAGAATCTGTGAGGATCAATGGATTAATTTTACTGTCATAATAAAATTACACAATTGATAATTATATTTATATGACTCTAGAATTCACAAGTTTTCTGATGCATTGCCTCATGTGAGACTCACAACAACCCCAAAAGCAATAGGAATCACAATTCCACTTTATAGAGCATGAAACTGAGGTGCTGGTTCCTAGTGAGAATAGAGTGGCCAGGGGTTCTTCCCACCCAACCATGCTGTTAACATGCAGGGCAAAGCCGAGCAGATAACTCCCATTCAGTTCCCAGGTGGGAGTACAGCAGTTAGGGGCGCAGACTTTGAAATCGAACAGAATAGAATGGACCAGGATTCTAGCTCTGCCTCTCCACAACCCGAGGCAAGGTACTTACTAATTTCACTTGGTAGTAATCTCCTAATTTGTAAAATGGAAAATCATAATACCCATATGGTTTTCCTGAGGATTAAATGAATTTGTGACATGCTTAACACAAGGCTGGGCACAAGATAAACTCTTAATGAATGATAGTTATTAATATTAATACAGGGGTCATACATATAAGAAATAGTTCATTGTGCATTGCAAAGTGTTCTGCAATTATGGCTTCTAGTTAAATACACAGCCTAATGGAAAAAACATCTGGGCGTTTTCTCTGATGGAGGGTAAACACTAATTTGAAATGAAAAATCTGTGCTAAACCATTGTACCTCAAAAAGGACTCCAATATTTTTTCAAGGTTATGTATTCTGTTACCAGAAGTGCACACACTAATCAAAGTTGGGTTTTATTTATTTTAAAATACTTTGCATTTTAAATTTCCACCAATAAACCTTTTCCCTGGATTACCCAACATTTCACTGCACACTTCAGTAATCTTTACTTGTTAATCAACCACCTTGAGTTTGTCCCTCTATATTTATTGTGCCTGTATCTTATTATTTCTTTGGTAAAGCTTGTGTTTCAAAGGATTTTCAGAACAACTCAATCACAAAAATATGCTTCTGTGTGACATCTAGGATGTTAGGTTTTAACCCAGTGGCAAAATAATTTTAATTATAAAAAAATATATGAAATGGAATCCCGGTGACAGTTAAACAAATCTGTAATTATCCAGCCAGTTTGTAAATCCCTTCTGTCTCCCTTCTCATTCAATTTGCAGACCCCAATGTCATCTCATTAAATCAACAGCTCAGATGTGCACACAAATGTCTTACACCAAATACACATTTCTCTTTCCACCTCTCTCCCAATATCTAAGCCTTTCTTACATTGCGGCAACATCAAATTAAATCAGGGGGAGAAAGTAAATAAGGAAATCAGGTAGCAAAAGCAACTGCAACTAAAGCTCCAGGCCAACACTCCCTAGGTGTCAAAAAGGAGATTATGTGAATATAAATGATGTGTGTGTGCAATTCGATAATTATTGAATTCTCCCCACTTGCTAGGTATATTTCTAGCACTAAGCAACATAACTGAAACATATAATCTTAATAAATATTTATCAAAAGAATCAAGGAATTACTGAAATCACATACTGCAACATCTCTTACATGATGCTATGATCCCACTTACTCAACATTACTATTTAAGAATTTGTTTTAGTAATTAAAAATCTTAACAATTATGCTTTCTTCAGACCCAAGGACCATCCAGATTAGATAACACGAGCTTCCTGTAGCCACTTCTATATGTCATCCATCAATGCTAATCTTCACCCTTCCTGCAAGAGATTGCTGAAGTTTTCACAAGAGATTGGAATGTGTGTCATACATAGAAGGAAAAGGGAGGAGACTGTGTTGACTTGTGCACTGAGAACAAACACTCTCACTTCCCTCAAATCCACGACTTTGTGGACTGAGTTGCCCCTTGTCCCCAGCTGTAAGCCTTCACACCCTGCTGCTACAGAGAATGGGCCCTGGGGCCTGTGTCTTGGCAATGGCTTGCAATGACAGGAAGTATCACAGGGAGTGTGCTTTTGGAAGTCCTGATCTCTGGTGCTCCTGGGAATCATGGGATATCACTGAGGAAGTAAGACTCTCAGTGAGGAAATAAGGAACTGGTCCCAACCGAAGTCATTTTAAAAATGCATCTGCTATTGGAAAGAGAAGTGAAGCTAACATTTTTCTCACAGAATTGTCTTGCAAATAAGTGGAAGCTTTAGGTATTATTTCTATGGATGCCACACCCCAGCTGGAGCTGATCCTTATCCTCCATATGGGACTCATACAGAAACCCAAAGCCACCATGCCATCCACTTATCCATTTAATTATCAGGCTTTTCTACTTTCAATAATCTTTCATTCTCACCATCTGGAATTGGCATCTGAGAGACGTTAGGATCCTTAATATCTTCATCTGAGTTGATGAAATTGGATGAATTTCTTTGGGATTGGAATTAATTTGAGGGAAAGTGGGATTTTTTTTTAATTAGAGGCTCAAATATGTCAGAATTTTTAATGAGCAAGGGAATTGTGCTAAAATGCAGAGTAGTCCAGCCAAACGTGGTCCTTCTGACTTCTTTGGAAACATCATAAATAAGTCCTTTACCCACTGTCAGGAAACAGACCGATGTTACTCTTCCCAGAAGGACTCCATTTGTATCAATTGATTAACAAGCATTATTTGGGTAAATACACTGTGTCCAGTTATCCAGATACAAGCTAAGAGGCATCATTCTCACTATGATAGAGACTGGAATGAAACCTGCAAATGTGTGGAGCTCAAGGTGGGTCTACTAGGTAGAGGCCCTGGCCATAGGCTGACAGAAAAAGAATGTGGCAGGTGATTAGGAGCCGCATGGTGAGGCTGTGTTGTAGGAGAGTTACTTGGACAACAGTAGATGGAGTAGGAGCAGCTAGAGCCTACAGTGGAAATCCAGACATCAGGATGTCAAGGTCTGGCTAGGAGAGGTGGCAGTGCGAAGAGAAGGCAACACCTTTCCTGAGAGATGTTCTAAGAGATAACTGGGACTCAGCTTAGTGATAAGATAAAAGTGGACCTGAGAACAGACCTGAGTCAATGCTAGAAATGGAAGTAGGGGGTACCTTGGTCCCTTTGGGGTTTCTATAACAAAGTATCATAGCCTGGGGGCTTATAAACAACAAAAAGGAATTTATTTCTCACAGTTCTGGAGGCTGGAAGTCTAAGGTCAGGGTACCAGCATTATCAGGTTCTGGTAAGGGTCCTTCCAGACTCACCTCTTATTGTGTCTTTACATAGCAGAAAGACAACTCCCTGGCATCTGCTTTATAAGGTCATTAATGCCACTCATGAGGACTTTGCCTTCATGACCAAATTAGACCCCAAAGGCCCCATATTTTAGTCATTTTTTTTTGTTGCTGTGACTAAAGGACCCAACCAGAATGATTATAGAGGAGAAAAGGTTTATTTAGGGGCTCACGGATAGCAGACTCCATTCCTCGAGGCCCAAGGTGAAGCAGCACATCATTGTGGAAGAGTGTGGCGGAGGGAAGCAGCTCACATGATGATCAGGAAACAAAAGAGTCTCCATTTTCCAGATACAAATATATATCCCGGAACAGGGAGGAAGATGGCCGCTGCGTACGGGGGTTGCTGAAGTGCTGAGCATGGTGCTCAAAGCAGCGGCTTTAATAGAGATTTCGCACAGTCTGTTAGAGCTCCTTTCACCGTTAATCTGTAGCGGACCACTTTGCCAAGGAGCAGGAAGAACAAAGAAATCGAAAAAGAGACGCTTGGCTGCTCAGAGCCGCGGGCGCTTTGCTCCCATCTGCTTCCTCTTTCGCTTCGCTCTGGGCGGAGAAGCTGAATGTGTAATCAGCAGTGGATTGTAAGTACCCGAGGCAAAGAAAGCTCAGTGAGCCC
>NW_026000093.1:43844552-43880753 GCF_001458135.2 Marmota marmota marmota
AGCAGGAAGAAAAGATTAACATTAAACAGATACATGAGGTGGGAGGGAAAGGGAGAGAAAAGGGAAATTGCATGGTAATGGAGGGAGACCCTCATTGTTATACAAAATTACATATAAGAGGTTGTGAGGGGAATGGGAAAATAAATAAGGAGAGATATGAATTACAGTGGATGGGGTAGAGAGAGAAGATGGGAGGGGAGGGAGGGGGGATGGTAGAGGATAGGAAAGGTAGCAGAATACAACAGTTACTAATAGGGCATTATGTAAAAATGTGGATGTGTAACCGATGTGATTCTGCAATCTGTATTTGGGGTAAAATTGGGAGTTCATAACCAACTTGAATCTAATGTATGAAATATGATATGTCAAGAGCTTTATAATGTTTTGAACAACCAATAAAAAAAATTTAAAAAAATATATATATATATCCCAAAGCCATGCCCCCAATGCCCCACCTCCTTCAATCACACCCTACCACTTCAGTTACCACTCAAGTAATCCCTATCAGGATTAATTCACTGATTGGGTTAAGACTCTCACAACCAAATCACTTCTTCTCTGAACCTTCTTGCATTGTCTCACACGTGAGCTTTTGAGGAACACCTCGCATCCACCTCCTAATACCATCCCATTGAAGGTAGGAAGTGGTACATGGACATTCAGTCCACTGCAGTAGGTTTGCTCTCTAGTGGGCAGAGATCTTGCAAGCACCTGAGAAGTGGCAGAGCTGCCCTGTGCCAGCCCACCTGGGGTTCACTTATGTTCATGCCACAGCTCCACTGTAACTAGCTGCCTTCACTCCCTTCATAGGGCTCCAGATAAGCAAAGGGCACCCTAAAGGGAGTAAGAGCAGAGTCTGCTACTCTGGGAAAAAAAAACTGCTTTGCATTAACCAACAATAAGCTACCCAATTTCTGCAGAACTTCCAGTGCTTGCTTTTTAAGATAGATTCCTTTGACAACATGAAGTTTGCCCAGAGGATACCCAATGCAGCAAAGTGCTTGAAGATAATGTCAGAAGAAGAAAGGCCTGTTGTCTATAAAAAGCTGGCCTGTGAAAGAAAGAGTAGAATATTTTCTGTTGCTTTGGAGGCGCCAAACAAGAAGAAAAGGGTAGAAGCTTTAGGAGGTAGATGTTCATTCATCACAAGGAAGACTTATTAAGGTCTTACAACTCTACCACTCCCAGTAACTTGTTTCCTGGGATTTTTGAATGATCACAGAATTGTCAAGTTGGTAGGAACTGTAGAGCCCAACTTCTTCATTTTACAGAAAACAGAATCTAAGCCTGGAAACACTGTAGGCACATCATTGTCCTGGGGGTTAGAATATGGACTCCTGCATAGAGGCAGAGGATTGTGGTGGCTAAGAACATTGGCTTTGGTCTCAGAATGGGACAAAATCTGGGCTCTACCATCCACCAGCTATGTGACCTTGGGCCAACACTAACCAACTTGCACCTTTCTTGCTTCTGTAGTCAGACAAAGGTGACTTCTGAATTAGCTCTGAAAAGATGAATATGGTTTCATGAGTTGGAGAAATGAGGAATGGATGCTGGTGGCCTGGGAAACAGTATGAAAGAAGGCAAGTTCAAAGGCACAGTATGTTCAGGGAAGTCCAGTGGAGCTAAAGATGGAGGCAGGGGTACAGAGGGTGTGATCAAAGTTGAAACTGTGGCCAGTCTGTAAAAAGTGATGTCAATCTAGTGGAAGAATATACTTATGTCAATAATTGGGTGTTATCAACTGTTGGGGAGACTGTTATAATTTTAAGGAATAGAAAAGGACTCTTTGCCTCCAAATTTACACTGATCCTCACAGTGAATCCAAACATCTTGATCATATAGGAAACCCATGAGCTGGAGAGAAGATCCCCAAATGCTTAGCTAATATCTGAGAAAACAAACAGGATGCAGACCTTAGTCAGCACCAGGTACATAATTGATACTAGTTAGACAGAAGCTGAGAGTCACTTGCCATTCAATAACAATTTAATAAGCACTTACTATACCCAGTCTCACTGTTCTAGTCACTGTGTGGTAAAAATGAAAAACAAAAGCTTTGCCCTTCATTCTAGCAAAAGGAAGCATAGAGTAAACACAGAAACAAATAACAGTTGCAGATAAAGTTATAAGGCATACAGAACAGGTGAAATTAAATACAGCATAACAGGGTGGAAGGGTACTAGTCAAGAAAGGTTCTTCTAAGGAGATGGCCATGCAAGGATCAAGAAAAGAGACTTCCAGATAGAGGGAGCATCATGCCTGAGATGAGGATGAGTTTTGAGGTTTGAGAAAAGAGCAATGTGGCTGGAGGACTGTGGTGTAGGGCAAGCAGTGGAACAATTGTCAAGAGAGGTAAACAAGGGCCAGGGGGCCCATTCTGCATTCATTAGTCTACATTCTATCTGACTGATATCAAGCCACTGAGAATGAGCCTAGTAATGAGGAGAGATTTTTGATATGATTTGCCTTTAAAAGGACTAGATGGAGCTGGAAGGTGCGATGGGAGGCATCACAATAGTCCAGATGATGGGGGGAGGGCACTAGTCTGGGTGGAAGCCATGGAGACAGTGAGGAATGGTAGCATTGGGGCAGAGGGCAAGGGAAGACGACAGGGCTGATGATTGGTATTTCACAGGCAAGGAGTTTCCAGAGCATAAGACCAAAGCTGAATAAATTGCTGATGGTGGTCTCAGTCAACAAGGAGGGAAGGTTGGGAAAGAGCAAGTATGGTGGAAGGCACGGGTAAGGCCAAGAGTTCTATTTTGAGCTTTTTTAATTTTAAGTTGCCTATGAGACATCTAAGGGGAGATTTCTATTATGTGCAGCCAAGATTAGGAATCATCTTATTGTGTCTATTAGATTATGATCAGTCTGACCTGGGGACCAGAGAAAACTAACTCATTCCTAAATCTTGAGCAATCATCATCCCCCGGCCTGGGAGATATTCGCAGGGTAATAACCAAAACCCTCCACGGTGCTGACCTGGTCTGCACATTCTTGCCTCTCAGCTTTCCTCTCATCCCTCCTTCAAAGCATCTGAGTTGGACGAATACCCAGAAAGCCTCCCACTGAATCGGAAATGTGGGCTCTCCACCTAACAGCTGGGGCTGGATCCTGGGTCACCAGCAGATAATTTCTTGCTTTCCACCTCCTGAGGGAAATTTTGTGAAGCCGAAGCCTGACCCAGGAGTGAGTCATCGCTAAGCACCAGGAATAAGGGACTCCCTGCAGCTGGACAGCCCCACGGTCTGTCAAGCTTCCTTGAGGGAACCAAGCACACTGGAAAGCAGAATGGAAAATTACATTCATCGGTTAGCCCTTTTAAAAGAAAGTTTATGCAACGGACCAGTATGTTTTGGAAACGTCTGGGCTCACAGGAGAGAGAAAACATAAAACTGGAAGCTGAAAACAAGGGAAAAAATCATTAAAGAAAAATGTAAAACCTGCACCACACCCGCAGCTATTCCAACAAACCTGCCCCAGTTCACCAATTCAGCTCCCCTCTTTCTAAACAGGTCTTCTCTCTTGCTCTACTCTTTCTTCCTTCCTGTTCTTTCACACCAGTTTACCTCGAGGCGAGGGAGCCTAGTTTTATGAAATTGATAAGTTTTTCAAGAATTTGCTGCTGGGCCAGCTGCATCCTCCCTTTGTGTCAGACTCACTGCTTCTCAGTGGCAGGAGGAATGAGTAGAGTTCCTCCTGTCCCCTTCCAGGAGCAGGCTCAGTGCAGTTAGCTTTTAAGAGGCTAATAAATGGCGTCCTTGGTCCCCACTGGAGTTCTAAAGCAGTCCAGAGGCAGACACAGGAATGTGGAGGACGAGGATTGAAATAGCACCTTCAGCACAGATGAAAAGCTCTGTTGGAGGGTTTGGCTCTGGTCTGCCTACTCATCAGTGACAGGTGCAGCTGGAAAACAACAGGCTCTTCCTTGGAGACCCAGCCCATGGGGCTTTCCTCATGACTAAGAACAAATGAAACACCTTCTCTACTCAAGGCAGGCAGAGCTAAGGTGGAACTGAGTGGCTCCAATCCAACTCCTTCTCCCAGACTCATTAACCTCATAAGACCTCCTCTGGGGAAGAGTGACATTGGGGCAGAGCAAACTGGTTGTTCCTCTAAGGACCACACACACACACAGAGAAAGAACCATCGAGAGTGGGAAATATGTGTTCTCCCCTGATAGTGCCCCCTTTGAAAGAGGCTCCAAGAGCTTGACTTTCAATGACCTTCCCAAAATAAATTAAAGTCTGAATTTCAAGCATCAGAGGAAGGAGTGTTCATGGAAATGTTTGGAGAGTTGCCACCTCTTGTATAAGGCTGGTCTTTCTCTGATCTTGTCTCAATGTCATATGTATCAGGCATCTCAGAAGCTGGCCAGGAGGCTCTAGAAGGCATGTAGAATTGAGCCTAAGCATTTCTTCTCAAAACTCTCACCTGGTTTCACTAAATGTCCTATGAAGCCCAAACGCTTATTTTTTCTTTTGTGAGACTTGGGATTGAATCCAGGGTCTCACTAAGTTGTCTGGGCTGCCCTCAAATGTGGGATCCTCCTGCTTCAGCTTCCCAAGTAGCTGGGATTAGAAATGTTTACCACCATGCCTGGCCAGGTCCAAATACTTTAGGCTACTAATGACAGAGTCTTCTAATTTTTCTAATATTTTCTAATGTCCATTTTTTTCCTTACCTTTTTTTTAATACAAGCTCCATCTGAGTTTTATCTGAGCATAAGTTGTCTCAACTAAAGACTATATTTCCCAGCTTCTGAGCCAGTGATATCTGAGAAAAAGCAATGTGGCCAATATCTGAAACATCTCCTTAAAAGAAAACTACTTGCACTCTACTACCTCCCTCTTCCTTCTGCCAATCAGAGCAGAGATGTGGTCGAGGTGAAACAGATTTGACCATGCACACATGTAGCAGCACAGTAAGATGAAAGGAATATGAGCTACTATATGACTTTGTGGAGCAGAGTCAACTACTCACCTAGGCCACCTACCAGCTTAGACATTTAGATGATTTAGAACTAAATCTTCTACCTTGGTTTCTGTTAAAGCAATCAAATCAATATACTCATACTGGTTTTTTTAAAAAAAAAATCTGTTAGTTCTGCACATAGTCATCCTATTTTCCTTTCTAGATACTCTCTCGAAATTGCCACATGTGTCCTTGTACCATGCTTCAAGGAATGTCCTCCTGTCTTCCTCATCTATTCTTTATCCAAGCTTCCCCATGCATCAATGTTCAGTTCATACTCACCTTATTTCATTTGTTAAAAAAAAAAAATATATATATATATATATATATATGTACTGGGATGGGGTGGTAGCTCAGTGGTAGAGCGATTGCCTAGAACATATGAGAGAGGTACCAGGTTCGATCCTCAGCACCTCATAAAAATAAATAAGTAAAATAAAGGTATTTTTAAAAATTGTATTAAGCACCTACTGTATGGTGCATAATACATGATTCAGATGCTGCATGATTCTTGACCATACTCCAAGGGCAGCTATTACTAAATGCCAACTGTTACATGCAACTTATCTGTCTTTCTTTCAGGTGTTAAGGTCTCTATTAGAATCCATATCTTGATATGGATCCTACTAATCATAGATTAGGTTCCTGGGCACAAACTATATCCAAATTAAGGCTGAAAGCATTTCCTAAATAAAGAATTTGACTGAGATTTGTGCCAAGTCTGAAAAGTAACCTCAAAATTCTTAAAAATGTATCAACAGACAGGAGTGACTTTGTTATTCATGGTAGGCTCCCTGAGGGTGGCTTATGCTAATAGGCTCCTAGATAGTTTGATAACAAGATGATTTAGGATTGGAGTTGGCCACAGGAAGCACTAATAATGTGATTCGAGATTTGTTGCTTTGAGCCATGTGATAGTTCAGCCTCAGAAAAGAGAAGGGATTTAGGTTTGAGTTCACTCATACAGCTGATGGTTCAATGAATCAACTCTACATAATGAGACTTGGATAAAATCTCCAGACACTGAAGCTCTAGTGAGCTTTCCAGGTGATGATACTCTGCACATTGTCACACATGATTTGCTGAGAGAAGGCTATCTCCTGATTCTACAGGGAGAGAACATGGAAGCTCAGTGTCTGTGACCCTCCCAGAACTTTCCATGTGTGTCTCTTTTTGGGCTGGATCTAATTTGTATCCTTTTTACTATAAGACTGTAGTCATGAAGTATATAATTTCCTGAGTTCTCTGAGTCCTTCTAGCAAATTGTCAATACTGACCCTCAAATATTTAGCCAGTAAATCAAAAGCGAGTGTGGTCTGAACTTGTAGCTTGTACCTGAAGGGTGAGTAGTCTTGTAGAGGACTGTAACCTGTAAAGTTTGGCTTAACCCTGGGTGGTTATCATCAGCAGACATGGAGTGTTCTTCCTGCTTAGGCTGGGTATCTACATTGCCAGATTGTGTGTTTCATTCATTCAATCAGTTAGCAAAATTATTCTACATGCGAGGCATTGGATTATGGTTTGGGTAAAACACAGATAAACTAGTAACAATTCATGCCCTCAAGGAGCTTAAAAACTGGTACCAAAGGAATTACAATATTATAGTAAGTACCCACAGAATCAGAATCATGTGCAAAGTATGCTATCAAAGGAAGGATTATAGGTTTGGGGAGAGGGGAATACAAGACAATTTCCCAAAGGAAATTACCTCTGAGCTGGCTTCTGAAAAATGAATAAGCATTTGCCTCTTGGACAAAGAGAAAAGGGCACTCTATTCAGTGGGGATTGTGTGCAAAGGCACAGTAGTAAAGAAAGGCACACAGCTCAGGTACATCTGTGCTTGTACATGTTACTGGTGTGGAATATAAGGGTGAAAAGAGGGTGGTGGGTGGAGATAGGACTGAAAAGTAGGAAGAGGCCTCACTCGCTAAGTTGAGAAGCTTGAAATTTATCCAGGAAGTTTCTCAAAGTACCACATAGGATCCAATTAGAAGTGAGTAATTTTTAACAAGCAAGCCATTTTGAGAAGATTGTAATAGGTGACGAGGAGAAACTTTTATAGACTTGCATTTTGAAAGACCACTGTGGACTTCCAGTATCTGAGGAAAATGAACTAGCTACTCAGATTAGTTACTCAGCTGAAATAAAACAAAAATGGTGCATAAAATTATAAAACTAAGAATTTAAATACCCCAAGGCTGAGAATGTTGCTCAGTAGGAGAATGCTTACCTACCATGCACAAGGCTGTGGCTTCCATCCTTAATATCACGAAACAAACACACAAACACACACAAACACACACACACACACACATACAATAACAGAGCTGAAATGACATGAGGAACTTCCCAGGCTAATTTTTGAATAAAACTCTGCAAACAGAAAGATAATCCAAAAAATGAGATCTACAAAACTGCTTATGGCCTGAAGGATTTTTTTCCAGTAATGCAAATACCTATGTGCAGGTGGCCAGTTGCAGTAGAGAGACAGAAATCAGGCTCAAGTCCATTGAAGGAGCAGAGTCTTGGGAGATCCTTCCTACAGTGATCTAAGGTCCACCCAGAAGACCTAAACTCTTAAGTCAGAAGCAAACCACCTCTTCCTGCCCCTCTACTTAGAACCGCTGGAATCTTCACAAAGAGCTGTTTGGGTAATGGCCAAATAGGGAGAGGAAAAGGAAAAGCAGCTTTTCTTGGTATTTGTGGCCAGGGGAAAGCCCTCTTAACAAATTCACACTTCATTCTATAGAATCTAAACTGTGAGCCAGAGATTCCCAAACCTTGAACTTGTTCTGGGGCGTTTCCATTGATGGTTAATCTCAAGAGGCGGTATACCCATCTTCAGCCTCAGAGAACCCTCACAAGCTTTGCAAGAACACTGATCAACAAGGAGTCAGAGATTACTAGACCAAAAAACAGGACAACCTGAACAGAAACAGGAACCACCAGAAGTCACACGCCACAGAAACTGAACCACACAGAATTCAGATATTAAAACTATCAGACTCAGATTTGTTTTTTAAAAAACTGTGATAATCATGTTTAAAGAAACAAATGGTAGACAGAAATTGTATGCATGGAATGGGAAACTATGCAAAGTTATATAGCATATTTGAGAAAGTTCCAAAATGAAAAAAAAAACACAAGCACCAAAAAAATACAATAGCTAAGTAGATATATCTGGTTGTAGACTAGACACATCTGAAGAAAAAATTAGTGAACTGGAAGAAATTTGAAAATCTTTCTGAACCAAGGAGAATCTCATTTTCTAGAGCTTTAAGGGTAAAAATAATCCATACTCTTTTGATTGCATTTTGTTAAATTTCCACAAGATGAATTGCTCTTTTATAGGGCATACTTGTATAATTGTTACCTCTGCATCCTCAGAAAGGCTATGATTTTTGTAATATTTTATATGGTGGCTGATAGCAATCATATATTTGGTCAGCAGTGCAAAGAATACTGTTATTCACTTTTCTATTAAGTAGGCATTCAGTCTCAACACCCAACCCAGAACTCTGAGAGAGTGGAAATTTGCCATTTCTAGCAGGTGGAATTATCAGCAGGTGCTTGATTAATGCCCAGTAGGTCAATTTGATAATGTTTCCCTTTTTGATTAAGAACTACGTTCTTCTGTTTGTCCATATCACCAACATCCCATGTCTGGGATATTATGCAGTTACAGAAGTCAACAACCCTCCTCCCAGCTCCATAAAGATAAGTGGCAGGAGATTATATGGCACCTGTAGGGCTGGGGAAATTTATCTGAAGTTTCCATAAGCAAAGTCACATTAAGGACCTCTTTGCCCTTTGCTAATTGAAAATAAACTGGTCTCCTTTAGAGAGGGGCCTCGGCTCTCTGAGGGCTGCCATGGAAACTAGCTCACTAGAGGCTTCAGTGACTACTCAGGCATTTAATTTCACCCACAGCAAAATGCAATCCAGAAGTGCTAACAATATAAAAATATTTATTAGCAGGGGACTGTGTGTGTATCTTGCCATGTGTCTCACTTTCTTTCTCTTGAAGGATGCCCAGATGGAAAGTCCAGGGGGAAACATACTAAGCAGCTGTGAAGACTGACTAAGGAGACCATGGGCCACATCTGCACGGAGGACAAAAAGGCTAAACTACTTGAGAATCCACCTGCTTCCGCCCCTCAAAGAAATAGAGAGGCTCAAGTCAGAATAGGGTAGTCAAAGAACTCCAGAAAAATCCTTATCTGACTCACCTTCTACTCTGGTCACAAAAACTTCCATTGATGCAGAGATTTCAGGGTCATTTGCCAAAAACAAGAGAAAACAGTGATATTTCTAACTCAAAGGAAAAACAAAGGACAGGATTAATTTTTTAAAAAATGCAGTGAGAAGGCTCTCTTTGAAGAGGAATGTATAGCTTCGCATCTTTTGTATTCTCCAAGTTGTCCGGATTCCAAACATATTACCTCTATTATAGCATTCAAAATGGGAAGGAAAATGAGGAACTGTTAGTGTAACATTTGATATTCCGGGGAATTTAGATCCAACAATATGGATGAGTGACATGTCCAAAGTAGGTAATGACAAAATCAGGCCCAGAACCCAGTTCCCATGATTTGTCTCCTGCACTGACCACTCACTGACCCTTCCTTGCCCCAACTTCTCAGCACCCATTGACCAGCAAGTTCTACTGAGCCTCGTGTTCCCATCTTTGCCCTTGCCAATGCTGCCACCTGAGCCAAAGCCCTTAATTACCTTGCTCTAAGATAAAGGAAGAACAAGTCAGGTCCTGTGCTCAGCCGTTGGCAGGCACACCTTTAACCTTCTAACAACCTAGGAGGTAAGTGATAAATCGGATTTTTAAAATGAAAGAACAGAAACTTGGAGAATAAGAGGAGTCACATATCCAACAAGTAACAGAGCCAGGACCCAAATGCCCCACTGTCTAACTACAGGTCCATGCTCTGAACCTCATCATTAGACTGTCTCCAGGGACTATTTTCATGACCCCCTCATTGGACTCTCACATATAAATAATTTTATTCTCCTCCCATTTCAAGCCATTCTATACCCTGAAGCCAGATTCATCTTATTAAACTTGCTTTTTACATGTCACTCCCTCAAAAGCCCAACCCTTACTTAGAGACTGTCCGTGATCTGGTCCCACTGACATTCTAGCTTTGTCTCTAAGGCTCCCACTACTGCTCTGTGGACATGTTTTTCAAGTCTCACTTCCTTCCCTTCGCATGTCTTGTCTTCCTCCCTCAAAACCTCAGTAGTACTTCCTTTTTTTCCTCAACACTAACTGAATGTCTATTAACTCCTCTACAGTTTATATTGTCAAGAGACAGAGTAGCTCAGTGGGCAAAACACAAACTGGAACAAGCAGCATAATTTGAATCCCAACTCCATCACTTATTGGCTATGTAACCTTGAGCAAGTTCTCAAACTTTCTGTGCTTCTATTTCCTAAAACATAAAATGAGGATAATTATGGCTTCTATATAGGTTTTTGAGAGACTAAATTAATTAATATATATAAAACATTTGTTACTGTGCATGGAATAGAGTAATAACTCAATAAACATGAGCTAGTCTTAGCAATAATTGTAGGCACCAAGTGCTGGGTAGCTGATAGGACAGAGATATGTAAATCACAATCAGTCTCTTTCATCCCAGTCCAGAGCAAGGTCAGCTGATAACCACAACCTAGTACTCTTAAGTGCTATAATAAAAGAAGGTACAGAGGGCTTCAGGAGAGAAGGCAGTAAGTTTCTACAGAGGACTAAATTTTCAGCAGAGAAATGTGTCATTTATTTTTTTTAAGTACAAGATTTCCAGGGCTGGGGTTGTGGCTCAGTGGTAGAGCACTTGCCTAGCATGTGTGAGGCACTGGGTTCAATTCTCAGCACCACATACAAAAAAATAAAATAAAGTTCCACCAACAACTAATAAAAATATTTTTTAAAGTACAATATTTCTTCCTAAACAGTACCTGAATGGACATGGCATTATCATGCAGGGGTTTCCAAAATACGCAGTGGCTGGAACACAGTGCCTGTGTGAGAAATGAAGCTGAAAAAGCAAGCAGGGATCTGTCTCATGAAGGACCTTGTGCTATTCAGAGAAGTTTGTCCTTAAGATTGTAAGCAGAGGAACACCCACTCCAGACCTCAATGATCTCAGCCTCTTTTCGCTTAATTGCATTTTTACCAGTGCAGCACTTGTTTGCTATCTAATATTATTTCGGAGTACCAAGTAGTCAGTGCAAGCATTTCTGGGAAGCTTCCCTACACCAACCTGACAGCAGCCTCCCTCTGAAGCTGCTTTGCTCGTGTTGACGTGCTTTATACCAGGTAACTCTGGCACCCTGGCCACAGCTAATGGGACCGGGGATCAACATCTGACCACTGGCCACATTGTGCCCTATGGGAGGCAGCCCAGAACAAAAGCCCAGCTCAGTGGTGGCAATCTGCCATGGATTCTGACTTCCTGAACAACCAAAGTCCCTCTCTTAGGAATTTTTAATGTGAGACACACACACACTATGGAACTACCATTGGACCCAGCCATCCCACTCCTCATTTTATACCCCAAGGATTAAAATCAGCATGTTACAGTGACACAGTCACATCAATGTTTATAGCAGCTCAATTCACAATAGCCAAACTATGGGACCAATCTAGATGCCCTTCAATAGATGAATGGATAAAGAAAATATAGTATATATGCATAATAGAATATTATTTAGCCTTAAAGAAGAATGAAATTATGGCATTTGCTCCAAATGGATGGAGCAGGAGAATATCATGCTAAGCGAAATAAGCCAGATCCAAAGAACCAAAGGCTGAGCGTTTTCTCTGATATGTGAATGCTAATTCACAATAAGAGGGTGGGGGGGTAAGGAAGAATAGAAGTACTTGGGATTCAACAGAGAGAAGTGAAGGGAGGGGAGGGCATATGGGGGTAGGAAGGATAGTAGGACAAATAAGACATTATTACCCTATGTGCATATATGATTCCATGACTAGTGTGATTCTTCATTGTGTACAACTAGAAGTTATACTCCATATATGTATGATCTATCAAAATGCATTCTACTGTCATGTATAACTAATTAGAATAAAATAAAACTTAGTTAAAAATCATCTGCAAAACTGTACCTTCTCTTTGAAAATGGACAAATACATAGAGGTGCCTGGACTTTTTATTTTGCTTGTATCCACTTAGAAATTGTACCCAAAAAGATAGAAAAATCACTTTAAAGAAAGCAGTAAGCAGAATCCATGAGTAAACCAAACCTAGATGGTGGAGGGTGGTAAGAGTTGATAGCCTCAGTGAAAGCTTAGACAGGAATAGTGGAAATACTATAACATGGAACACTGGCTGATCGAGCTAATAACAAGAGAAGCTGTGTTACAACCTGAACCACAATCTATTTTTCAAATATCCCTATTGGTTATGAGTTTTAGCAGTGTAGTGATTAAGACAATTTTCTATTTTCTTAATTTCCTCAGCATCTTTAAAATAAATCCTCAAACACTGTTAGTCCCTTTTCCTCGCAAGCTGTATGAGTCTAACTAATGTAATAAGGACATGTCCTTTCTGCCCAAAGAGGATGTATGTTCCATGAGTGCTTTCTCATAGAAAAGGCCGTGCATTGGCAGAAAAGCAAGAACAAAGTCAAGAGAGGAAGATATAGGCAACCTCTAGGGAACGTGGTGAGACATGAGGCCGGAGAACTGGGGAAGATCCCAGCTTCAAAAGGCCAACCTTAACAAGGAAATGGGGATTCATCCTGAGATTATAGGGTTCTGCTTAAGGGATTAGAATGGAAAAATATAATTGGGTTTAGTATGGCTGGATAAAATGTCAGAACTTCATCCAATACATGACTCACAAGGTGTCTTCATTAGTTCATTCTTTTTACTATTACAAAATACCTGAGGTTGGGTACTTATAAAGAAAAGAAGCTTACTTAACTCACTGTTCTGGAGAGAGTTCTCTTGGCTACATCACTGTGTGGTGTATAGCATCATACAATGGCAGGAGCAAATACAAGACAGGAAGCCAAGGAAAGGGGAGAAGCCAGTCTTGTGACCTCCCCCAAGGTCCCACCTCTTAAAGGTCCCACTACCTCTACACCCCCACACTGAGAATCAAGCTTCCAATATGTGAACCCTTGGGGCATGGACCACCTTTTAACCATAGCAGTATCTAGATGATAAAAGTAGTTATAAAGTATTAACAACTCTCTTCAGTGAAAATGACTGACTCCTACATTACCAGAAGGAAATTAATTTTTCCAGATACTTTTAATTAATTTTTCCACCCAGCAAAAAGGTGACAGAAATTTAGATAATTACATATTCTAATGCCATCTCCAAGAACAACTTCTCCAATAATTATTCCCCGAAGACAGACCATACACACACCAAGAATATCGAGGGCTGGTGGTGTCCTTTCTTGAAAGTATGTGAGAAATGGGACATTAATTCCCTCTCAGGAAAAACAACCTCTAGAGAGAGATTAGATGGAACAGATGTTCCATGAGGATCTCACCTACTTTACCCTGACCTGAGTTTCACAAATGTCTTCTTCCACCAAACCATAGCTGGACACTGAAAAGTGTCCAAAAAGACTCTGATGACCCAAGACACTCCAGAGTACCAGGGCACACAGAATCGCAATGAGAAATCAAGATTGACTGAATGCAAGTCCATTTGGGCTGCCCAGCTTACAGCTGCCGGTGCATGGTCCCCCCTACTTACTTCAGGCTTACCTCTGCTTCCTTTCAACTGATGCCCTCAAAGATCCTGGTGCATTCACAGGAGCCACAGCTATGCTGCCAATTCAAAGAACCAAGACTTCGAAGAAAAGGAATCTCATGTGAGCTTCCCCCCCACTCCCACGTTCCTGCTGGCTATTTGTAGAAGCTCTTCACAAGTGGAAAAGAAAAGGGCTCCGTGTGTGATTCCCCGCTCACATCACGGTGGGGTTAATCAAGGTTCTCTGTGCAGCTTCTACCACCATCTGTTCCCACTGCCTTCTCTCAGAGATTTGGCAGGGAAATGCATGCTGGTTTTCCTCCTAACTCAAAGACAAGTGAGGTTTTTCATACCTGTGCAAGTAGAGATTCAAAAGAGCATCCTGGGATGCAAACAGAAAGAAAAGCAATGAAAATGCCAAGCTGCGAGTTATAACCAGCTTCTGCAGCAGCGTCCCACAGGTGGCCATTAGACTGCAGAGCTCCATCTCCTTCTGGTCTTTACAGGTTAAGCCCTGTCGAATTTGACCTAACTCCAATCCAAACTTCTGTTGAACAAAATGATTGTTTCCTAAACTCCAGCTGCTGATAAACTCATCTGGAGACAGAGACACTATCACGGACCACAATGTGACATAAGCTCCTTAAGAGTAGGGCCTGGGTCTCTATTTTCCTCTACTTCCTCTTGTTCTCAATCCCCGTCTTCTTCCATTCCTCCCCTCCTTCTCAGCTCCTTTAGCCTTTGTCAAGTTCACTTTTCAGGCCTCATTTCTGCGCCATTTTCCAGATGTCTCTTTATCAGTTCCTACCTTCACCTTCACCTATTTACCTTCTCTGATTCTGCCTTCTCTGATTCTTTTTACCTTTTCTCTGTCTTCTTGTCTCTTCTCAATCTTAATGTGGAGGAGAGCTACAATCCCAAAGCTGGAGTAATACTCAGGAATATTAGCAAGAGCTCCCACACAGGCACCCACTCAGTAGATTACACTTTCGGGGGAGCTAAAGTAAGATGGGAAGGTTCCCAGCCTTGCCACTAAGGAGAAGTCATTGGGAGACCTGGGGAAGTAAAAGAGGACATTACAAAGTCCCCAGAAGGATCAGAGAAATGGTTAGTTACTAAGCAATACAGAAGCTATTTCCACCTTTTTATAATCAAAATCTCTACATAAGAGTCTATAGATTGCAAGCCAGGTATGGTGGTGCATACTTATAATCCCAGCAGCAAGGGAGGCTGAGACAAGAGGATTGCAAATTCAAGGCCAGCCTCAGCAATTTAGCAAGAGCCTAAGCAACTTAGTGAGACTCAGTATCAAAAAAAAAAAAAAACCCAGTGTACAGATTGATTGAGAAAAGGAAAAAATAAATAAAAAGACCCTGACATGAAAGAATTAACCTGGTTCTGTCAGCTAGGACATGGTGTGGCTAAGAGCTAGTGCTGGCACTTATATCTAGGCCCTGTGAATGAACAATTTCACAGAACATCAATATCAGACCAGGCTACTCTGTAACTGATGAATAAAAGCAAGAACAAGAATCCTCCATCATCATGTCTGAGCATGAACTAAAATATGAACATTGGCTAAAGCACAAAAACACCCAAACATTCCCCTATCATACTGAGTACTGCTTCTTTGCCAGTTACAGCCATAGCCTGTTTCATTCCTCCCTCCCAACCATAAAATTTGCCTGCTTCCTGAAAGCATCCAATCCAGATATTGAAAGGATCCAAGTCTGACTTCCTTTTATTTTTTTAGTTTCTTTATAATCCTTTATTTATATACATGTATATAACTTTTTTTCTTAGCATAAATAAGGCAGACCTGATTTCTTAAACCCTCCCCCAAATTACCAAGAACAAGCCGAAATCCTGTAATTGGCTTGTCTTAACCAATTTTCTGTTGCTGTAACCCCAGATTGGATCATTTGCAAAAAAAAAAAAAAAGAGAGGTCTATTCTTCATATAGCCTAGAGTCCAGAGCCAGTATTTGCTCAGCATCTGGTTAGGGGCCTTCTTGCTGGGTCACAGCATGACAGAGGGCATCTCACAAGGAAACAGAGCAAACTTACTACCTTGGGTCTCTCTTCTTGTTCTTGTAAAGCACTAAAGCAATCATAGGGCCCACCTTCATGACCTCATTTAATTCTAATTATCTCCCCAAGCTTCCATCTCTAAATACCATTACTAGATGACTCTCAGGATTGTGTTTCCAACGTGTGAGTTCTGGAGGACGTAGCCAAACCATAGTCAGGCACTTTCTAACATCCTTTCACTGAAACTCCCCATAGTGCCCGCCCCCATCTTCACTGAAATAAGCAATAAACCCACTTGTTCAACTACAGATATGTTCCTGGTGGTCTGGAGCTGGAGGTCTTTAACGAGACATGAATTTGTGCATTTCCCAAAGTCTTGAGTCTATTTTGAAGAAGGGATTTCAGGTAAGGAGAACCCCAGCCACCAATTACAATTCCCAATTAAGTTCTCCCATGAAGAAAAGAATGGGTAGGTACCCTGTTTCCTACCTTATCTCCCTTCCACAGTTTTAATTCTGGAAAACTCCCAGGAGGGGGAATATTAAAAAGAGGGCAATCTACAGTGACAAGAAGAACCATCTAGATTTAGCAGGAAAGATCCTGACCTTACCTGAGGAGCTCTTCCCGAAGGAAAGAGGAAGGAAAATGCACAGGTTAGCAAAGATGAATCCCTTTGCCTGCCTGCGGGTGGGTTTTTGCCCACCTGGATCACCTACATATGTGTCATGGAATGATTTCAGGGCATCTGTGTTGTTGCTGCTTACTTACCTTCCCAGAATTGGATCGTAGGCATAAGAACAAGGGACAAGATGGTGGAATGTGATGGGCATCATTATCCAAAGTACATGTATGAAGACATGAATTGGTGTGAACACACCTTATATACAGAGATATGAAAAATTGTGTTCTATATGTGTAATAAGAATTATGATGCATTCCACTGTCATATATTTAAAAAATAAAAGCAATTTAAAAAAAAAAAGAACAAGGGACAAAAGCAGGTGAACAAACATGATCCTACTTCCTTCCTGTGGCTCAGTTTTCAAGCAGTCATTTTTCCCCTTTCATCATTGCCTTCAACTAACATGATGTAAAAGCTTACAGCACTCAGAAAACTTACCATTCCACCAGTGCTAATGTCTGGAAATAGTAACAGATGCCTTTTACACCAACTTGACTTTTAAATCAGCTCTGGGTTTCTAGAAACCTGGTTGACTACATGGCATGCCCAAAATCATGTAACAAGTTATCTTATAAAGTTCTTTCCTGCTTTCAGACAGTTGAGTGAAATATGCTGCTTCAGAAGGATGCATAATTGCCAGACAACAAATTAGCCACAAACCAGAATTGAGAATTGCTCTTAAATTATTCAAGATGTTGAAAAATATACACACAAACAGATCAATCAAAGGAATCAAATACATACCCTGCCGTTTAGAGACAATAAGGTGAGAAACATTCTGCAAATTGAACCCTAACCATTATTTCTCCCACTGAGGGGTATCAGAAAACTTGGAAAAATTAAACGTGGTTTCATATCACCAGCCCACAAAGTAGAAGGCATCACCATGAACACTGGGTATTTGGAAACAGAATTGCAAAGCATAATAGAATCACAGGGCAAAGGCATACCTGAGAGAACAACCATCTTTAAAATAAAACCACGATTATCTCCATGTGTGAGCTTATCACCGACAGGGGAGCTGCCGCAAGGTTCAAAGTTCTCCCAGTGACTTTACTAACGCCTGGGAAGGCCAGAGCAGGTGAGGGCTACATCCCACCAGCACCTGTGCCCACTTGTGGGACAGTTTAATCCAAGAGAACAATGCAGCTAGTAGACACTGGCATAAAATCTCAGCATACGAAGGCGGTATTGTTTCTATGCTATTAAAAAGATATATTAACTGGGGTACCTGAGCTGCTATGACAAATAAACCCTAAAGTTCCAGGGGCTTACTAAAATAAATAACATCCCAACACTGGGATGTTACTGGTGTTCTCACTCCAGTAACATCCCAGTGTTGGTGTTCTGGTCCGTGGGCATCTTTCTTTTCCATACTTTCTATCTCATAGTCCCACCACCTTCTCCACAGCATCAGTTCTCTGACAGGTTGTCCATTAGAATTACCTAGGGAGCATTTTTCTCGATTTTATTGGTTCATCACAATTATACATAATAGTGGGATTCATTGTGACATATTCGTACATGCATATAATTTGATCAATCTCGTTCCTTAGTACCTCTCCTTACCCTTCCCTCCTCTCTCCCCCTGATCCATTTCCACTACTGTATTAGTCTCCCTTCTATTTTTGTTAGTTTCAATTAGTGCATTATAATTATACATAAAAGTGGGATTCATTATGGTGTTTTCACAAATGAACAGAGCATAATTTGATTGATTTTGTTCTCCAATACCTCCCGGGGCCGGGGCGAGGGGCATTTAAAATTCCTACTTCCCAGCCCCCAGCCAGGCCCATTTAACTAACATCCCTAATAGCAGGGTCTGAGCAAGGGCTTTTTAAGGATCTCTAGATCTTTAAAACATGAGCAGCAAAGGTTATGATCACTGCACCAGAGCCCCAAGTCCTCCCCTTCAAGCTGGTAGAAGAGGAAGAGGGCAGAAGGCATATCTCCTCTTTGAAGTCCCTGCCCAGAAATGAGCATTACTCTGCTCACATTTTTTTTTTGTTGAGAACTTGTAGGCAACTATGAGCAGAAATGTCATCACTCCCTGGAATGTGACTTGCCCCTGCTAGTCACATTCCTACAACACACAAAGGAGAGAAGACATTTTTGGTGGGCAACTAACCATCTTGATAGAGTTATGAGTATATGGAAAGGGTTAAGCAGAAGTAGAAATAGAAAATGGGAAAGAGGTGAGGGTTGGCAGTAGAGTGACAGGTAGAGGAACCATGGCAGATGAAAAGTCAGGTATCATTTGCCCCCCTCACTCGGTGCCACTCATTGTTCACCTGAGGATATAATCTCACCCTCTGTCCAGCTTTCCATCTCACCTGTGCTGGACACACTTCACCAGAGTTTTGTTTGGGGATCCAGTTTTTTGTGGCTTTTCAAAAGCATGCTTTCGCTGATGAGGTCATTGGAAATCAAGTAGAAAGAAAACACCAGAGGCACTTATCTCCCCAACTCAGTTGAAGGACCCCAAAGAATCAAGACCGCATTATGTGGCCATATATGAACATCCTTCCCCCACCAAGTAAACAGCACTGTTTTAGCGGGTGTTTGGTACTTCAAGTACACTAATATACTCCACACTGAGAATACAAATGTGAAAAAGGAAACAGTAAATAAAACAGAGAACTTTTTTAAAATTCTTATTTGTTATTTTTAGTTAAACAAAACAGTAGAGGCTATTTTAACCTATTTTTATACACATGGATTATACCTTATTCTAATTAGGACCCCAGTCTTATGGATGTACACAATGTTGACATTTCACCGTGGTATATTCATATATGTACACAGGAAAGTTATGTCAGATTCACTCCACTGTCTTTCCTATTCCTGACTCCATTTCCCTTCCCTTCATTCCCCTTTGTCTAATGCACTGAGATTTTTTTTTTTAGAGAAGTCAATTATTTCTATTTATTCTTTCTTTTCTTTCTTGTTTACTTTTTAAATTTGTTCTAATTAGCTATACATAACAGTAGATGCATTTTGACACATTGTACACAAATGCAGCACAACTTCTCATTCCTCTGGCTGTACTGGTGCAGAGTCACTCCAGTAGTGTAATCGTACATGTACATAGGGTGAGAATGTCTGTCTCATTCCACCATCCTTCCTGCCCCCCATACCTCCTCCTCTCACTCCCCTCTGCCCAATCCAAAGTTCTTCCATTCTTCCCTACCCCGCCCCCACTATAGAACAGCATCTGCTTATCAGAGAAACATTCAGCCTTTGGTTTTGGGGGTTTGGCTTATTTTGTTTAGCATGAAATTCTCCAGCTCCATCCATTTACCTGCAAATGCTATAATTTCATTCTTCTTAAAGGCTGAGTAATATTCTATTGTGTATATATACCAAATTTCTATTTGCCCGTTTGCCCACCCTTCACCTGCCCATCGCCCACCACCCAACGTCTGCCGCTGGCCCACCAATCGATCACACTTAACTTCCAGTCTTCCCCTCCTCCCCAACTTGTTGTGAGTTAGCATCTACATACCCGAGAGAACATCCAACTTTGGTTTTGGGGGATTGGCTTATTTCACTTAGCATGATAGTCTCCAGTTCCATCCATTTACCAGCAAATGCCTTAATTTCATTCTTTTTTATGGCAGAATAAATTCTATTGTATATATGTACCCTATTTTCTTTATCCATTCATCTGTTAAAGGGCACCTAGGGTGTGGTTCCATAGCTTAGCTATTGTTAATTGTGCTGCTATAAACATTGATGTGGCCGCATCACTATAGCATGCTGATTTTAAATCCTTTGGGTATATACCAAGGGTATATAACTAGTTGTGGTTCCATTCCAAGTTTTCTAGGGAATCCCCACACTGCTTTCCAGAGTAGTTGCACCAATTTGCAGTCTCACTAGCAACGTATGAGTGTGCCTTTTTTTCCCACATCCTCGTCAACATTTATTGTTACTTGTATTCTTGATAATTACCATTCTGACTGGAGTGAGACAGAATCTCAGCATAGTTTTAATTTGCATTTCTCTAATTGCTAGCGATGTTGAACATTGTTTCATATATTTGTTGACTGTTCATATTTCTTCTTTTGAAAAGTCTCTATATAGTTCCTTTGCCCATTCATTGATTGAGTTATTTGGTGGTTTCAGTGTTAACCTTTTTGAAAAACAGAGAAGGGGAAGGAAAAGGAGAAAAAAGAGAAGGAGATAAAGAAGAAAGGGATAGATAGAAGGAAGAAGAGGAGAAAGGAAGAAATAACTGTTCTGGGAGGGAATACTGTGTACCAAAAAATAATAGACTCAAGCACAAAGAAAGCATAGGATTCAGCACAAGCTCTGGCAAAAACTAATTTTTGTGAACTTGGAAGAGTACCTTATTTTTGGACCTCAGTGTCTTCCTATAAAATGAGGATGTTGGGCTTTGAAGGGGCTCATTTCGCCCCTTCCAGATCTTTAATATTCCATTCAAGAGTGTCAGTTATTAAGGAAAAATAGCTTACCTAAAATCAACTTGATTCCTTTAAGAGAGGACTTCATATAAATCTCTTGTCATTTCTAAATTACTTATGCAAAAAGGATGCAATTTAAAATTTAGGCAGGCCTCTGCTTTCTCCCCGTCCTTTCTGTGTCTGCTGTCCTTAATCATTAGTCTGCTCATTAAGGCTGCCATTAGATAAAAAAGAAAACAAGCTAAAAGTCAATCATTTGGTTTTCCTTGCTTAGTAAAGAGCAAGCCTTGAGCAACAACATGTCAGTAGGTACCACAGGGACTCAAAACATCAAAGAGGCAAAGGAGAAGTAGTAAGGAAATATCAGCATTGTTTGACTTCCATGGTAAGCACAGAGAAGCACATGGAAGGAGACCAAGTACATAATGACCATCTCCCTGGCTTTCCACGGAGGAGATCCATGAATATGTACAGCATTAAACTGAATAATTTCTCAATAACTGATTTGATGTAGATTTTCCCATGAAAGCTCTATTCTTTTCATTTTTACAAGTGTGTACTTTCAATCTGTTTGTGCTATTTCACATTGTACATAAAAAGGCAGCAGTAATTGTGTGAATCTAGCCATTCCACAAGTACCAGTTCAGTGGGTCAACATAGCCCTAGTGACAAGGTCATTTCCAGGACTTCTGTGTTCAGGAAGTTTGGGGGGCAAACCCTATTTCCTTAGATATATTTATATTCACCGCTGTAAGTTAAAAGTGACCCTGAGCTACAAAGGACAGTGTTAAACAGAGGCCTTTTGTTATCCCACCTCTATTTGATCATAAGATTAGTAAAGATAAGTTACCCTTACAAATAACTGCAAAGGTTTAGAAGCTTGAAGAACAAGAAGTTTCTTTCTTTTTCCTGAAACACTGTAGTAATCTAGGCTGACAACTCTTCTGCCATCTTTAGAAGGCAGATGCTAAGGCCTCTCTGAGAACTGCTATCTAGTTCACTAGGAAGGGAAAGAAGAAAGAAGGAATCTATCATGGAGGTTTATATGGGCCAGGCCTAACAGTTGTACATATTATTTCCACTCACATTCTGCTAGAGAAAACTCGAACATGGATTACCCTGAAATACACAGAGGTTTCATTGTAAAGTAACACTAACACTATTCATTATTCGCTATAGAGTAAAATTGGGGCTTGGATACCACAAGGGATAGAAATGTGTTCATTTTTTGACTCATTTATTCATAATAAAACAGAACTAGATTTAGAGTCCGTAGTCTGGGCTTCCCATCCTGTTACTAGATCACTCACTCATGTATTCACTCTGTAAGTATGTACTGGGCACCCACTCTGTGCCAGTCACCACACGAGGGACTTATCTTGAAGCATTCAGCAACTGGTCAAGGTCCCTGACCTTACTTTTAGTTGGATAGACAAACAGTAAACAAGAAAATGAACTAGATAACTATAAAATGGGAAAAGCATATTGTGTTCACCTCTTGGTGCCTCCATTTTCTCACTTATCAAACAAACGCACATTGTATAATTCATACCTCAAAGGTATATGAAGCTGATTTGCAAGTGTCCAGACGTAGATGAGATATCACCTTATTTATTCAATAATGATTTGCTGAACTCTGACCTCATGCCTGGGAGCATGCTGGGACCACAGAGATAAGTTATTAACAGATCAAACCACCTTGTTACAAAGGAGCCTCACTTGGAGCTATAGATTGAATTGTTTCTTCCGGAAAACATACATTGAAGTGCTAATGCCAAGCACCTCAGAAGGTGATCTTATTTGGAAATAGGGTCTTTTCAGAGGTAGTCAAGTTAATTAGGGTGGGCCCTCATCCAATCACTGGCATATTTAGAAAAAGAGAAAATCTGAACCCCCACTTTCACACAGGGAGAAAGCCATATGAAGATAAAGGAAGATATGGGGTGATGCATCTGCAGACCAAAGAATACCAAAGATTACAGCAAGCCACCCAAAGAGTGGCTTGGAGAGAGATTTAGAACATATTCTCCTTCAGGGACCAATGAAGGAATCAATCCTGCCCACACCATGATCTCAGACCTTGATCTCCGACTTTCAGCCTCCAGAACTTTGAGAGAACAGCTTTCTTGTCTTTAAGGCACCCAGTCTGTTGCCCTTTATTCAGGCAGTCCTAGCGAACTATTATACTTGGGAACCAAGAGCCAGGACGGAAACACTAAGGATCTAAACAATTCTTCAGGTGCATCCTTGGTGGGTGGATTCTAGGGCTGAAGGCCAGCTGCTGAATGGGAAAAACTCTGAAAATGAGGGCCATTTTCATTCAAATTGTTCCTCATTTTCTTTCCTTCCTTATTTTTCTTTCTCTTTTTCTCTTTTTTGTTAGCATTTGCTGGAATAGAAGTCATAAAGCGAATAGATGCCATTATTAACATCATGATCAACAATTCACTTATACAAATCCCAGTGAGAATTAGACTCTAATGTTTCCTTACACTGAAGGCAGTGTGCTGGCTACACCCAGCTAATTCAGGGCGACAAAACTGTTTAAGCCCGTGCGTGATTTATTTTTGCTCCTATAGGAAGTTGACACTTTATTCATTAAACTACTCCCTTTAACACATTTCTAAATCATTGCTTTCCACTCCGATCTGGTCTAGTTTTCATTTCTGAGTTTCAGCTAGAATGGCTTTCATAATGAATTCTTTTTTTTACCTGACAAGGGGAGTTAAAACCTCCCCTCCTGAACATTTAAAAGGGAAATTCAGGCCCTTTTTTTTTTTTGTCAGGCTGTTTATCATATCTCGCAAATACTCAAATCCATTTTCCTTTGGAAAAGGTTTGTCTTTCTATGACAGGCATATAAAAAGGTTTTATTACAGTACTCTATTCATTGGAACTGCTCTGCCTGAAGATAAAAAGGAATTCATTTTCTGGATTTTTCCTTGAATGTCAGCTCTGTGGTTTTCTTCTATTATCAAAGTTCTTAACCCAAGAAGACTGAAGGGGAAGGAGAATTCAAGCTGATATACAATATCCAGCTCCAGTATGGGTTAACACAGAATTGAAAAATCCCAAAATGAAGTCTGAATTTAAATGAAAGTTATATGTAAAGACAGGGAAAAAAAGTCTCTAGGTATTTAATAGCAAGAAATCACTGGATTTGCCTAAAATATACTACACTGCATGACTCTCCATATCTTCTAAAAAATCAAGTCAGCGTCCCTCCCAACATACAGTCTGATCTTATGGCATGGAACCATGCTTCTCAGGCTTTGGTGTGTGTGTACCATCTAGGAACCGGGTAAAATGCAGACCTGCCTTCAGTAAGTTTGGCCTGGGGCCTGAGGCTCTGCATTTCTAACAAGCTCCTTGGTGAAGTAGAAGCTGCAAGTCAAGGTCAATACACTGAAAATGATGAAAATGCCAAAGCAAGGTGTTCCCAGCCTGAATGGAAATGTTAGCTTCACTCTAATTCTTGAGCTGGATCTGACTGAACAATAATCTGCAAGGTGGTACACATCTGTAATCCCAGCTACTCAGAAGGCTGAGGCATGAGGATCACAGGTTCCAGACCAGCCTTAGCAGTTTAGCAAGGCCCTAAGCAACTTAGTGAGACCCTCTCAAAAAATAAAAAGGGATAGGGATGTGGCTCATGTGGTTAAGCACCGCTGGGTTCAATCCCTGGTACCAATAATAATAATCTGGAAATCAAATAAGAGGCTGTGGTCCCAATTTCATACTACTTTGTACCCACTCCTGAGATTCACTGTGGTCTAGACATGTCTGAAGGCTAGTGGAGAGTCCATGTCTAATTCTGACCCAGACAGCCCAAGAGACTTATGTTTGGGAAGGCTGCATTTATAGAAGTTCTCAAACATAAGCCAAAGGAGGTGTACCAGATAGAACTCCAGAAGACAGAAACCCATAAAAGGGAGAAGAGTCATCAAGCATAGTAGGGTTATACACAGTGAAACTACAGAGGATCTGGGTACCAAGGCCACTGTTAAGGTTTGCAGTTCGTAAAGCATCAGAGACAGAAATGATCTGCTACCCTCAAATCATAGACATTGACGAGAGAGTAGAAAATGGAAACAGAGTCATTTCCAGAGATCCCCAGAAGTTGGTAAAAATTTGAATGGGACTAGAGATCATTCATTACATAGTTGGAGACATGAGCAGACAAATATAAGTTCCCCCTATTCATGTCAACTCAGGAGGCTTAAGAAAATTTGGATTGTACTTGCTAAAAGTCACTGGGGGATACAGGCCATGAAATATGAATGAATCATTGCAAGTCTATCTCTATGACTAGGAAAGCAACTCAAATACAAATAGTAAGCCTTCAAATAGTGAGTCTTGTTTACATCTTTCAGTCACAAACATCTCTCATTTCATAATCCAGTGAGGTGGTCAAGCCTAGGGCATAAAAAATTTTTTTTAATTTATTTTTTATTTGTTCTTTTAGATATACATGACAGTAGAATGTATTTTGACATATTATACATACATGGAGAATAACTTATTCTAATGAGGATCCCATTCTTGTGGTTGCCAGGGCATAAAAATTAAGTATTACATAGGAATATAAGAAATTGAAAGAGCGGGGAAGAACCATCAGCTCATTTATCTGTAGCATCAAATTTGGGAGCACTATACGTTCAAGTGAAGTTCCTTAAGGGAGAAATGACAGAACTAAGCCCTCTCTCTTTCTTGCTAAGCCAAAGACACCTTCTGACCCTGAATTTGGCTGCATGGATCCAAGCTCTGAGCTTCTTTTCAGACTTAAAACTTTACTTTTAGAGACTTTTGCATTCCATTGCTAGCTGCTCTTTTCTTACCTGAAAAAGATGAAGAATTACACTGATAACAGGAACTAAATGATGTAGAAAACCTGAAATTACCTCCTTCTATTTCTTTATTATAATAAACAAACAAGCAATGCAATAACATTGTCTGTCCATCCACCTTTAGCCACAGGCAGGAATCAAGGTTTTTCCACTCCATAGTCCTGGAGGGCTGTCACTGGGCCAAGGAGATTCTCAGAGCAGCGACAGGCAGGAACTTGCCAAAGTGGTGTGGGAATTCATTGCTGTGAGAGGCAGGTCCCTCTGTTTGAGAGAAATCACATATTTTAGCAAGGTCTGAGCATACTCATACTCAGTTACGTGAGACCCCAGAGTTGGCCTATATGAAAACTTGCATGTGTCCCCTTGCTAGTATTTTTATTCTCTCTGGTGGTCAGTCATAGTGGTTCAGAGTCAGCCGACACTTCATCACCACTACCTCAGCTCCATTATACTAAAATTACATCAATAGGGGAATCAGGTGTATGTTTCAATTGCCTCTTCTATAAAATAGGAACACAACAGTACCAACCACATAGTATTGTTAAAAAAAAAAGTAATTGAGTAATGCATGAAAGAGACTTAGCACAGTGCCTGGCATGTAGTAGGTGCTCAATAAATGTGTGCTGCTATTACAGGAGCCAGAGCAGCATAATGGTTGGAAGCATAGGCTAAAGAGTCAGGCTGCCTGGGTTTGTAATCCCATCTTCACTTCCAGCTATTGGCATCTTATTTAATGGCTCTGCACCACTGCTTATGTGATTGATTTAAAACAAACCACCTAGAATATTCTTTGCCCCACACACACTAAAATTTTCCCCTACACCTTTCTCACAGTGCCTGAATATCACACTTTGGAGCTTTTTCTGCTTTGGATTCAGTCTTTGCTATTCCACAAATCCTCTCATGGAATTAAAATATTGAATTGCAGTCTCACCTTGGTTAAGACAACAAGGTTATGGTCAGAAATAGCACACGGAGAATGGACCAAAAGACATGTCAGTTACCATAGAAAATGGGTGGGGGGGGAGAAACAGGACTAGAGCATAAGGGATTGTTTTATTTTAAAAAGGGCAGATAAGTTCTTTAAGTAAATAAAGGTTGGTATAAAGGCTTAGGTTACAGAGAAAGGGTTACAAGGAAAAGGAAAGTTAGGAGGTGTTAAGAATAAATCTCACCCCTCTTACGGTTCTGCTTAGCTCCAGAACAGTGGTGTGTCTTAGGCAGAATAAAAATTAGATAACTAATCTTCATTTCAGTGTGTTCTCTGGCTAACGGGTTACCACCCACCATCTTACCCCTCATCATCTTCCCCTTCTCCTCCTTTACCCACCAAACTTTTGCCTAAATCAAAATGTATACTTCTAAAAATTACATCAATAGGGGAATCAGGTCCTGGTGGAAGACAGCAAGAGACACATTTTGATGGGGAGGTAGGAAGCTTTCAACAAACCTCTCAAACCACTACATTTTTGTGACAGCTTGTTTCATTAAATATAAGATTGGGTTGGTTGATTTTATTCTATTTGTGTCCTTCAGAATCCAGGGTTAGTCCCTTCATTCATTCATCAAATATAAGTTAAGTATCCACCATATGCCAGGTACTGTTAGGCCCCGGAGATCCAAAAAGAAAGACATATTCCTAATTTCAAGGACTTCATGTGCTAATAAATGACTCAAAAAAAAATTCACAGACCTGATTTTGGAGCAATTACCAAATGTGACAATGTAAATATTCCCCCAATGACCAAAATAAAGTTATCCATGGTTTTAACAATCCGTTTGCAGCACTCCTGAACAAGTAACATATAGCTCTTTCCAACTGATATTCAAAGACTCCAACACAAACACTAAAACTGAGTAGAGTGAGAGACACAAGTCAACCATACATCAGAATACAGAGGTAAGCACAGAGTGCTATGAAATCACAAGGGAAGGAAATAAAGTCTACCTATGGAAGGTCAAAGAGAAACCATGACAGTCAGTCTCTGAAGTAGAGAGTTTAGTTTTTACAATGCCCCATGAAACAGTAAGCTATCAGAGGACAAAGACTGCGCTTTCTTTTTTCCTGTGTCATTCTTGTAATGGCTTCCAATGGACTTTTCAGAATATAACATAGACATACAACTATTAAACTGAGTCTCTGAAGGACAGGAAATTAATATGAGTAGCTTGTTCCTTATTCCTAGTGGTTACGGGAGTGGTTTTCAGATTTTACAAAAGGAAACCTTGCTGTTGCTAAGTACACCCTGAAAACTCATTTTATTATTTTGACTTCAGTTTTAATTAACTGTACATATGGCTGCTCACTCATTAGGGTCATATGGCCCAGCTGGGGATGAATCTTCCTGGCATCTGGGCTGAGCTAGCATGTGCCTTTGGGATTTGGGATTGTGACAAGAGGTTATGAAGGAGAAATTCGGGAAAGGTTACAGACTCAAGTGCCAAAAGCAACGGCACTGGTTCCTCCAAAGTGAGGCCAAAAGAACAAATGGTCATAAAGAAATGTTCCAAGGTAACAAATCAAACTCACTCTACAGCGGAGGTTGACCAAGGATCATTCAAGCCTACTGGAGGTCTGGATGGGGGTACAATGTCTGCAGGTCTTAATACTTGGCAACTTTCAAAGAATTAATGGCACATACCACTAAATCCAACAGCAGAATGACCCAGAAAATAACATTCCACAAAGATGCAAGTCACCCTAACAACGACTTTTGTTTGTGCTACTGCTAAATCTAATTTTTTATTTTTTTTTTTTAATTTTAAATCTAATTTTTTAATGCAAAATTCAAAAGACACTAGAAAGCAGGATTATATCCTTAGTAGACAACATGGCATCCTGCCTTCCAGAAAAGAGGCTTCTTTTCTGGAAGGTTTCTTTCCATGTAGTTATTTAAAATTGAATACTGACACTCTATTATGCATGCCAAAAAACATCCAGACTGTTTGATTATTTTAGTTGGAAAAAAATCTATTGATAAATTATTAATATTGTGTAGACAAGTAGAGTGATTCACTAATTTTCACCTGGCTGCCTAAAACACCTAGAATGAAGGCACCACTCAAAAGAATAAGAAAAGAAAAGTCAACTGTGTGAGGTATTAAATTAAACTAAGTTTAGCCAAAGGATGCCTCTGTACTTGGTCCTTACATAACTAACTGCAACCTAACAGTATAAAAACTAACTGAAAAACCTAATTTAGGAACCCAGCATTGTAACAAACAGCTAAGTCAGCCAATCACAGCAGCCAAGCTTCTGTCAATCACAGGCCATATTCAAAGTTCAAATAAGGCAAACACTGAGCTATAACCGATCAAGTTGCCTCTGCACCTCACTGTTGTTTTCTGTTCATACATACTACCCAACAGTGCTGTAACGCTAGAGTTCTCTGAACCTGTTCTGGTCTTGAGGGCTGCCCAATTCTTGAATAGTTCATCTCTGCTTAATTTGATTTGTCAGAAGGTTTTATTTTGAGAGGTGATCAGTAAGAGCTGAGGATGTAGCTCAGTAGTAGAGCATTTGCCTAGCATGCTTGAGGCCCTGGGTTCAATCCCAGCAACGCGAAAAGTAAAAAAAAAAAAAAAAAAAGTAGAGAGGTGATCAGTATATTAATTAGCTTTAAGTCATATACCTTAAATATATACAATTTTATTTGTCAATTATACCTCTGTAAACCTGAAAAGAAGGCATGAGAAGACACCACTGAAGAATACACAAGGAGAGTAATTAACAAAAGCCTCTAGCATTCTAAAACAACAAGTATGAAAGGCCAAGTACTATCAAGTTTTCTTTGATTCCTTTATTGAAATGAATAATTCTTCACTAGTGGCTACCCACCTCAGTCTTTCCCTTTTCAATAAAAATCCTTGCAGGAACTCTCTTAAATTCAAATTTTCTACAACATAAATTCACATTAGATTGCTCCAGGGCCCTGCAGACATTTTCTTAGTAGCAAAAGCACAGTGGTAACTAATATCTCATTTACTATATGCTGAACACAGAAAGCCACTAGTCTGGAGACCCCCTATAACACCAAAATTTTTCTAAAGTCATTAGCATTCTTCCTACTGAGCAACATATTAAGAGTATTATTAAATCATACTTATTATTTGTATTATAGCCACTTCAAAAAAGTACTCCAAGTGCTAGAGACAACACACTCATATACGTGTGTGTGTGTGTGTGTGTGTGTGTATTGCTGGGGGCTGAACCAGGGCTTTGTGCATGCGAGGCAAGCACTATACCAACCGAGCTATATCCCCAGCCCACATATACTTTTTAATCATTAAAATAAGTATAAAATATCAAAAGTATGCCGATAAGAGATTACTATGCCAGAAAACCAGGCTACATATAGTCACTATAATTAGGTCCAAATTTTTGTTTTAGATTTTTCTAGTGGTAAGTAGGAAATTTGGTGAATTATATAAATCTCATTCATTAAAATAGTAAACCAATTTTTTTCCTTGGCACTAAAATCTAAATGAAAATTGTTGCAAGAATCCTTATATGAAGAACATTAAACACCAATAATATGCTAATTTCAAAGCAATTTTAAAGATACAAGCATGTTCTTTACATGAGTATTTCTTATACTTCAAGGGTATACTATTAAACCACAATTCTACAAAGGCACTTCCCCAGAGAAGTAAACTAATGTAGTCTAGTTATGTGATTTCCTGGAGCTAGAATTTGATGAGATAAACACAGCCTGGAAAATTTAGATTAGATGATTAGAAATTCTGCTAGATTACCTTTTTCAAATATAAAATATCATGGCTGTACTTTTAACAGACAACTCAAGACTGAGCTCTCCTGAGTGTGTGTGTCATCCTGATGATGCCTGAAATCAGATCCATGTGCTTTAGAAAACAGAAGCATGGGAGCAAGATGTCACTTAGTTATGAAAATCAGGAAGCACTGAAGTAGATCTCAGTCACAGCACCTGCATTGCCCACACCCTTGCAGATACCTTTGCTGAGGGTTACACCACATGTAGCTGGCCAAAAATAATTTAACTAGGGCAGTCACTTGATTAAAAACAAGTAAGCAAAACTAAAGAGCTTGGTACATACAATTTATTGCTGGTTCTGAATAGTTTAGTACACAGCAACTGTCAACTATTACTAGAACCAACTGCTTCAGTTTTCTGGGTGGTTCCGTGGCTAGTAACTTAAAATTGTAATTTTTTCCCAAGCATTTTGTTTAAAACGCACATTAAAAAAACGTGCAAGTCATAGGGTCATTAGGAACTTATAACATGAATAGGAGAAGAAAAAAGTAGCATTTTTCCCTCACCTATCAAGGTTTGTGGCTGAGGCACCTATAACAAAAGACAGATTAACAAAAGAAAAGTATACAAATTCACCTAACTTAAGTTTTACATGACATGGGAGCGTACCGAAATAAAGACCTAAAGGAATGGGAAAATGTGAACTTTACACACACACACACACACACACACACGACAATGGAATGCATTACAATTCTTATTACACTTATAGAGCACAATTTTTCATATCTCTGGTTGTACACAAAGTATATTCACACCAATTCATGTCTTCATACCTGTACTTTGGATAATAATGAGCATCACATTCCACCATTGTTAATAACCCCATGCCCCCTCCCTTCCCCTGCAACCCCTCTGCCCTATCATCTATTCCTCCCATGCTCCCACTCCCCATCCCACTATGAATCAGCCTCCTTATATCAGAGAAAACATTTGGCATTTGGTTTGGGGGGATGGGCTAACTTCACTTAGCATTATCTTCTCTAACTCCATCCATTTACCTGCAAATGCCATGATTTTATTCTCTTTTATTGCTGAATAATATTCCTGTGTGTGTGTGTGTGTGTGCGCGCCACTTTTTTATCCATTCATCTGTTGAAGTGTGTCTAGGTTGCTCCACAGTTTAGCTATTGTGAATTGTGCTGCTATAAATATTGATGTGGCTGTGTCCCTGTAGTATGATGTTTTTAAGTCCTCTGGGTATAGACCCAGGAGAGGGATAGTTGGGTCAAATGGTGGTTCCATTACCAATTTTCCAGGAAAACTGTTTTCCATATTGGCTGCACCAATTTGCAGTCCCACCAGCAGTGTATGAGTGTACCTTTTTCCCCACAGAAATGTGAACTTTTATATTTAAGTTTTATGAAGAGCAGGCAGTTGTGGAAAAATATGACTGAAAGGTAAGAGGGTATGATCTAACAGTAACAAGTGTGGGGTGAGGGGTCCTGAACAAGTCCTCTTTCTTCTCTGTGTCCCTGTATCTTTAGAGATAGGGATATCCCTTTCCTTTGGATACAGGGTGGACACCTCTGGAATGAAAGTTTTATAATCTCATTCTGGGAAAAGTCAGCTAGGTTTATGACCTTTTCCAGAGGAGAAGGAGTGAGGGAAAGGTGCTTCTGCTGTCAAGCTGCCATATTAGGGGATAGAGTGTCCTGAACCCCATCATGTGGCTTGACTTAAAAACATAAATTATCCCTTCCGATTGTCTCCCCTTATCATTTAAACCAAAAAAAATATTGAAATCATGGCAGTTAACTGTGGAAATAGCAGTTGAAAGTCCATGATAGAGATAGAAGCGAAGATTCGTGTCACCCTATGTGTAAGAACAAAGCTAACACGGAGAGAACACTAAAAGCAGCAGAAAGTCTAAAGCCAAGAAGTACATGGAGATAAAGAAGAGAAAGCTGAGCAGAGAGAGAACCCAGAACTGTTGAGTGGGTGGAGCCACATTAATTTCCAGCTCTAGAATCAGGTCCTTCTGCCTCTCTCTCTTCTATGGGTCCTGCTATTTCCTGTCTGGTTCTTTACATTTTTCTGGTTTCCTGTGTATGTGTGCCCTTATAATAAATGGTACACTGCCTGGGAGACTTTTCTTTTTTTTTATTTATCATACAAACCAAAGGTCAAATGTTCTCTCTGATATGTGGATGCCTGAGATAATTTTCTGAGTCACTCTTTTTGCACCCAAGGAGAATAAGTTAAAATATATGATTTTATCTATGAAAAATGTCTTTCACCTCCGCAATGGAATGGGTTCAAGGATACATTTAGCCAGGGGCAAAACTGTTCTCGAGTAGCATTTTCTTAGGGTCCTGGACAAATTGAAATCAATTGAAACCCACAAGTTTTACCATGAAGTACAAAAGAAACAACTTTGACCTGAGAGAATTATTTAAGAGCAAATATTACCAGTTATCTGTGACCTGTCATGTGGAAGGAATAATAGTACATATCTCTTAAATATCTAATTTTAAGCAGTAGCACTCTGTGGTAGGGCCACCTAGGGATGGTTAGCTGCAGAAGTATTAGTTCTAAATAATCCAAGATATGTTATAGTATAAATCATCTAAATATTGACAAAATATTAACCCAAAGCAGCAATTTTGATTTAGGAGAACTAATGGAAGAAAAAAAGATGATAAAATTGATTAAAGATATCTGTTCTGGGAAGAGACAGCCTGGATTTGAATCCTGGCTCCTAAATCTGCCCGATACAGAATGCTGAGCAAGTTTCTGTGCCTTCACTACACATTGGCTTTGAACTTTGAATAAAATTATCTATGGAGATCACTTAGTACAAAACCTGGCATATAGTATACACTCAGGAAACATGAGTTATTACCATCTCTCCTTCTTGTAATCTCGTTTCAGTTACTCTAATTACTGTATGAAGATAGTATACTCAAGAGTCATCTTTGGGAAGTTTCAAAGGAGTAAAATCAAAAAGCAAACCAAACTCAAGGAAGATGGTCCATATTGACAAGGTGACATGAGGATATTCAGGGATTAAATACATGGATCTGAAAAACTAAAATTTCAAAGGCTTGGTTAAGGATGAAGAAGTCATTTTATGATAGTGAAGAGTCTCTAATGTTCACTCAGAGATCCGGTATCCTGTAGGAAAATACCTATTTTAAAATTACAAACTAAGTAAAACAACAACAAAACAATTTTTTAAAACATCTTTTGTCCTTTTTATTATTTTTGTACTCATTATTAATGCTAGGTTTTTATAAGCTTGCTTCTTTAACTACCCTAAATAAAGTCCCCATTCTGAGTACCTATAGCTGATAGTATCAGTGTCTCACCCTTGTCCTTTATCCACAGGCCTCTCACCACAGTTATCTGCACCTCTTTGCCTGAAGGGTTTGTTTAAAACCAAAGGGCTGCTTTGCCCAGGTGACAGAACAGAATTGCTAGGAAGAAATACTCTTGGGAGTTGACTTCAACCAAAGACTCTGGGTCAGTGTATAAATACCACAGTCAGGAGACCCTTCAGATGGAATAACTCAAAGGCCAGCATTTTATCCCTCTTCTCAGAGTTTCCTGCAGAACTAAGTCCCAGTTACCCACAGGAGTTGCAGAGTTAATAATACACTATTATTGGCTGTCTTTTCTTCTCAGTATTACTATTATTCCACCACAATCCTCCCTCCCATTGATGTTTCCTGCACCTCTCAAATAAACCATGTGTCTTGAATCTTTGTCTCAGGGTCTGTCTCTAGGGGAACCCAAATCTCTGCAGAACTCTTTTCCCATTAAGCATTCTGAAGTATCCAAGAGAGCAGTTAAAGCTCCCAACCAGCCTTCTGCATTGATTTTTTTTCTTCTTCCCCATAGATCTGCTGAACAACAAAGATGTTTATTTATAAGATGAGATCCCTGAACCCAAGAACTGGGAAGCCTGCAATGGGTCTGTGATGAAAAACACCAAATGTCATTCTGCATAAGGCAGCTTCATTTTATCATGGTTACCATATTATCCTGGGAGACAGAAACAGAACTCAGAGGTTACTTTTAATCTTTGCTCTTCAGTAAAAAGTGGTTGGATTGCTTTTTGCCAAAGTACCAGTTTTCCCATGGTGAGGACTGCCAGGCAATTAGGTTCTTTGCCTCTCTACAAATTTCCACCGAAGCACAGAAGTTTATTTTTAACTGTGAAGGAAGGTATTGCTATGGTAACATGATGAACTCCAAGAGCAATTTGATTGATTGATGATGTTGTGGAGTAGAAGGACTGACAAGAAAGACGGTGGAATAAAAAAAAAAATACAGCTTTATCACTCTGGACTGTTTATAGATCTTGGTTATTAGACAATAACAGCATGTGATACCTGATATAATATGCAAAAGGAAACGTGAATATTTTCCTTCCCTGGTCCCCCAAAACAAGATGATAAAGAAACTAATTGATTGACCATCAGGGAAGTGAGCTGGTTTCATATATTTAAGAGACATATGATAAATGTGGCAGAAAGAATATAATATTTTCTAGACAGAGTGGAGCATTCAGACACTCTACCTACCAGGCAATTGATGGGAAATGTTCTGTTACTCTCTGCCCTAAGAAAATTTCACTTTCAACAATTCTCTTCTTTCAATTAATCTCTCTCCCCAGCTTCTTTCCCTACATTTCAGACACGATTCTTGCCCAGAGAAAGTAAGGGAGACGCCAGTAGGGAAGAAAGTGGATATGACACAGAACAGTTCTCATCGGACAGGAATGTGGGAAGCCCTTGTGGCAGTGCAGGGAGAAAGTTCTAGAGCAGTGGTTCTCAAAGTGGTTGGACTCTGCAGTGGGTCCTCATAATACTTTCAGGGGAATCCATGAAAAAACTATTTTTATGACCCTGATAAGGCATTATTTAACTTTTTAACTCTCAGTCTTTCAAGAAGGTATAGTGGAGTTTTTTTTAATTATCCAACACAGAGAGCACAAAGTTGAATGTTAAAATGTGCATTTTCTATTAGATGCTTAAATAGAAGCCATCTTCTGAGAAATGAGCCATCAAAAAGATTTGGGAATAAATGTAAAACAGAGCTAATTTCTTTTTATTATTATTATTATTGTTGTTGTTTGCTTGTTTTGGAAAATATAGTTTCTTTCATTTAAAAAGGTTTCTTATGTTAATAAGTAATGACTCTATTACTTTTTAATTCATAAATTTTTGATTTTTTTCTTTTTCTTTTTATTTTTTTTTTTTTATTTTTTGGAAATAATACTTTATTTCATTTATTTATTTTTATGTTGTGCTGAGGATTGAACCCAGGGCCTCACACATGCTAGGTGAGCACTCTGCTGCTGAGCCACAACCCAAGCCCCCCACACAGATTTTATATACATGGATTTCTTTTAGTTAAAGAGAATGTTTAAAAACCAAACCTTTAAAAAATGAATATTTTAATAACTTTTCAAAGGCCCTGGATATGCTTGATTTTGTGATTTCTTTTTTTTTCCTTTTTGTCCACAGACAACTATGTGTAATTTTTTTTTTTATTATTGTTGGCTGTTCAAAACATTACATAGTTCTTGATATATCATATTTCGCACTTTGATTCAAGTGGGTTATGAGCTCCCATTTTTACCCCAAATACAGATTGCAGAATCACATCAGTTACACATCCATTGATTTACATATTGCCATACTAGTGTCTGTTGTGTTCTGCTGCCTTTCCTATCCTCTACTATCCCCCCTCCC
>NW_026000093.1:43883208-43906471 GCF_001458135.2 Marmota marmota marmota
GTCCCGCCACGGGCCACTGGGCCTTTTCTGCCGGTGGTCACCGTTCCGCCTACCTGGCAGGCACGGGGGGTGGGGGGCGGCTCTGCCCCTCAGCAGGCCGCTGGGCCTGCTCTGTGGGTGGTCACAGTTCCCTCTACCCTGCCAGCCTTTCTTTTTTAATTTACAAAAAATATAGATATAACTACTTAAGCAAAAGCTCTTTGGAGTTTCAATAATTTATTGAGTATAAAGGGACCCTAAGATTAAAATGCTGAGAATAATTCAGAAGAGCTGTGACTAACACATTACAAAGCTCCCTAAGAAAAGACTCTTCCCCATTTGGCACCTCATTCCCAGATATGTTGGCATTAAAGGACATCCTCTAGCCAAGGTGGCACCTGGAAACATTATGATCCTTTGGGAGAAGTCGACCCTTTATGCTACCACCAAGATGAACAGGTTCAGGAGCAGCAGAATGGTTATAGATGGTGCCAGATAAAAGGGACCAAACTGGCACTTCCCATTTCCAGTTACTAATGGCAGCATCTGGTGTGAAGATTTCCAGAAGCTGCAAATCCCAGTGAGGGAAGATGAAAAGATCAAGATCAGCCCAGAAGCCTGGCTAAAAGATTGAAAACTATGGTATTCATTGCCCAGGGCCCTGGGCAGGGACCACCTTCACCCAGGAAGCTGAGCCACCCTTCAATACCAGATGCCCTATGACCCTATAGGACTACAAGCTTCTCAAGGACCCTGGTTTCCCCCATGCTGAAAGTTAGTCTCACCCAGGTACCATCTTGAAAAGGAAAGGAAAGGACTTCGGAGACGCTCAAGAAGCACTCCAGGAAGCTTGTACCTTAAGTCAACTACATATTTACTCACAAAGGATTACTTTATGCTAGAGGACAGAGAGTTACTACAGTTATGCAAATTTAAAATGTTCTTTTTGTGTATGTGTAGTGCTGGAGATTGAACTCAGGGCCCTTTACCTCTGTACTATAGCCACAGTCCTTTTACTTTTTATTTTGAGACAGGGTCTCACTAAGTTGCTGAGGCTGGCCTCAAACTTGCCATCCTTCCTCAGTGTCCGAAGTCACTGGGATTAGAGGCCTATGCCACCACAGTTGGCTAAGGTATTCTTTTTTTCCACATCAATTGAAATTGTCGCACAAAGCAATATAAGATCAACTTATATATTTTTTTTGTACATGTAAGTCACGGTGTTTGAATTTTGACCTCAGCTAAAATTTATTTTTCTCTATCCCTCTCCTAAAGATTTCCCTTTATCATTATTATTTATCTTTTTCCTCCTATTATAGTTCTCAATATTTCCTCCATTTCTTTTCCTTCTCTTCTTTGCCATATTCCTCCTCTCCTGTATTATCTTTGCTCCTTTTATGCCTGAGACAGTTAGTGCTAGTGACCCAACAGAATTCAAAGCTGTTGCCAATTACTGTGCCTCACACTGTGTACATATTATAGTGTCCCAGGAAATTTACACAGAATAATTCATTTCATCTTCACAACAAACCTACAAGGTGGATTGTGTACTTAATACAGTACAGAAGCTCAAAGTGTTATGGGCCAGGGTATATGTGCCTTGACCAGACAAACTCCATTTTACCCTGAAACTTCATTACATATAAGAAATTCTTCTCCCATGAGAAAACTCCACCTCTGCCATCCTGATCCTGGTTAGCATACCCTGCTTAGAAACCCAAATGTTTCTATTCTTCTTATACAACGTATAATTGTTCTCTTTTTGGTTCCCATTTTTCTTGGGCAGTGTGCCCTAATTGCATAGAATGTCAGAGAATGATCACCTAGACTTAGTGATCATTCTTTAAATTATACCTAAGTAGGGTCGTTTTGACCCTCTTCCCCTTCTGCTTATGATTTTAGATCTCATTATTTTTGCTGTGGTTTTGAATCATAGCAACAGCCACTTATGATTAATATGTTGACATACTTTACTTGTGGTTTTGGACTGTAAAAGATTTACTTTAACCCCTGGAGGGGGCCAAGGAGTGCAGACTTGCACCTGCCCTCGGCCCCACCAGCTGGTGAATAAAGGTTCCACCTGCATTGAGACTTGGTGATTTATTGTAATCTCGCCAAAACAAAAGTAATTAGGAATTCATCAAAGGCCATCTAACCAATTATGTGTCGAGGTCAGGATTTTAAGTCCCATCTGTCAGACTCCAAGTCCATGCACCTTCTACATCAAGCAGCCTCCAAAGGTATCTTACAAGTTACAAGTCCAACAGCTCTTTGTATCTCACACACTCTTCCCTGCCCTCTCTTAGTCTTCCTTTATGACCTACATTTCTCCTATGCCATCAGTCAGTGTTTAAACAAAAAACGGGGAGGAAATCTAGATATACCTAGATTACTATCTAAGAATAAAATGCAGAAGCTCTAGCAGTGAAATCCAGTTTATACACTTCTTTAACTGAATATTCTTGTGAGCTGATAAAGTGCTGGAGGTCATATAAAAGTCAAAGAATTGCAAAAACTCCCAGAATTTTATTAGATACACTTTTTGTATATGTTTCTTTTTTCTTTTTTGTACCAGGTATTAAACCCACGAGTATTTAACCACTGAGCCACACCCCCAGCCTTTTTTTTATTTTTTATTTTGAGACAGGGTCTCACTAAGTTGCTTAGGGCCTTGCTAAGTTGCTAAGGCTATTTTTGAACTTGTGATCTTCCCGCCTCAGCCTCCTGAGTCTTTGGGATTACAGATGTACACCACTGCACCCAGCTAGATATAATTTTTTATTATCTTTAAGTAAACACTTACTATGTGCCAGGACATAACTAGTTACTTTCCATATATTATCTAATTCACTTTTTGCAATAACCCTGCATGACAGATTTTATTAACTTCCTTTTACAGATAAGAAAATGGAAGCTCCAAGGGTTTTAAATATTTTCTTGTGGAATAACAGCTATTAAATTCAAACTCATATTTGACTGATTCCACTGATTCCAAAGCTTGAGTTCTTTCCATTGTTATGATCATGTTTCACTGATATGTTATAATCCCACAGCTAGCATGTGACTTGGAATTATTAATTTTTTTCATCTTGGTAAAAGATTCAGATTTAGTTTGTCACCTAAGGCAGAAAACTGCCATATTGAGATGCATTGTCCCTTGAATGTGTTTTGTAAATCAACAACAAAACCAATTTATCTGCTTTCATAATACATGGACATCTTTCCTATTTTTAAAGGTCTCCTGAATGATGGGGACATAAAAAACAACATTTTGCAAGCTACTTTGCTTGATTACCCATCTACTAACTCCACTGTCTCGCCTACTTTTTTGGGGGGAGCGGGGGGCAAAGGTTGATAATGGGGATTGAACTCAGAGCACTCAGCCACTGAGCCACATCCCCAGTCCTATTCTGTATTTTCATTTAGAGATAGGGTCTTACTGAGTTGCTTAGTGCCTCATTTTTGCTGAGGCTGGCTTTGTACTCCCCATCCTCCTGCCTCAGCCTCCTGAGCCACTGGGATTACAATCATGTGCCACCACACCAGGCACCTCTCCTACTTTATACCTGTCTTACTCTATACCTCTACTTTTGTTGTGAAAATACATTGAAATAGTTTCAATAGGAAACCATAAATTGTATCCATGATGCAAATCAGAACTGAAATAAATCTCATACTTTTTAAGTGATAATCTTCAAATTCTAAAATATAATTCATTATTCAAATAGGAGGATGGGCCAGCGTGGCCACAAGCCTGTAATCCCAGCAACTCAGGAGACTGAGGCAAGAAGATCACAAGTTCAAAACCAGCTCAGCAACTTTTCAAGGCCCTAAGCAATTTAACAAGACCCTGTCTAAAATTTAAAAATAGAAATGGCTGTAGATGTGGCTCAGTAGTAAAGTGCCCTTGGATTCGATCCCCGATGCCAAAAAGAAAAAAGAAAAATAGGACAGATCTGAACTTTTCTACTCTCTCCAGTGCCTTGATGACAAGTGACCCCACTGAGGAAGCACCAGAAGAAAGGAGCCAGATTCAAGAATTTCATAATCAGAACAAACTTTTCAGAGGCATGCAGCCATCCTGTATGCATTAAGGCATAAGCTCCCAGATACTTTAAGGAAATTCTGGGTGCAGAGCAGAGAACTTGGTTTACATGATTTAGAAATATTCAGGGATAAAAGAAAATATTTGTAAATGATACATTCGATAAAGGATTATTTTCTAATATACATGAAAAACTCTTAAAACTCAACAATAATAAAATAAACAATCAAATTTTTTAAATGGGCAAAAGACCCTGATAGATTCCTCACCAGGTAAGATATACAGGTGGAAAATAAGCCTATGAACAGGTGCTCCATGGCTGGGGATGTAGCTCAGTACTTGCCTAGTACATGTGATGCCCTGGGTTCAAGCCCCAGCACTGCAAAAAAATGAATAAAAATTTTTAGAAAGGTGTCATGTCATTAGGGAAATGCAAATTAAAACAATGAGAAATCACTACATGTCTATTTTAATGGCCAAAATCCAGAACACTGATAGCACTAAAAGCTGGCAAGGACATGGAGCAACACAAATTCTTCACTCTTACTATAAGCATGCAAACTGGACAGCTACTTTGTAAAACAACTTGGGGGTTTCTTACAAAAGGCAAAATGATGCAGACAGAAAAAAAAAATCAATGGTTGTCACGGGTTAGATGTGGGGAGGAATGAATAGGAGAAGCACAGCAGATTTATAGAGCAATGAAACTACTCTGTATGATACTATCATGTTATAAATACATGTCGCTGCATTATTGTCCAAATCCTAGAATATGCAATACCAAGAGTAAATCCTAAAAAAAAAAAAAGTGAATTCTAATGAAACTGTGGATTTTAGGTTATATGTCAATGCAGGTTCATCGGTTGTAACAAATGTACCATTCGGTTGGGAGTGTTGATAATGGGGAAAGATGTTTGGGAAAAGGTGGTAAATGGGATATCTCTATACCTCTACTCAATTTTTCTGTTTATCTAAAACTGCTCAAATATAAGTTTTATTTCAAATAACTAAAGGTTTAGAGAAAATGCAGACACACACACACACACACACACACACACACACACATCTCTACATACTGAATAATCAAATAAGTGAGTCACCTAGATTATAGCTAGTTTTTCCTCTGCCCATAGATGAGATCTTGAGAAAACCTAAATTTTAAATACAAATTCAGGTAGTAAAAAGCCCTCTAGTCACTTCAGATCACAAACTAATTTTAGTAGATGCCTAGTCCCATGAAGTAGAGAAATCTTTAGATTTTATTTGAAGTAAAAATTTCTTTCCTCTAACCGCTCAGGCTGGAAGAAAGTAGTAAAAGAAATAAGACATGGTCACCACTTTCTATGTTTGCCTGTCTAGGACCCCCACTTCTCATATAGTAGGTAGACTCTGCCCCTCCAGAGTTAAATAGCAGAAGGAAAAAGAATAAAGGGCAAGAATAGCCTTTATTGGAGGATACTGTTGTGTTTTGGTCTTGGTGTTAATGGACTCTTTTTCCATGGTGTATTAATAGATTCCCCAGAGACCTTCTCAGTGATCTCTCTCACAATTCCCTGAACACAAGGCTAGACATATAACTCAGTGATAGAGCACCTACCTAGCATGCACAAGGTCCTGGGTTCAATTTTCAGCACCCCCCCCCCGCAAAAAAAATACAATTCCCTCATCACATGATAATCCTTCCAGCCAGCCAATTACAAATACCATACTTTAGCCCCCTGTTTCTGGCAGATCTCTACAAAAATTCTCTCTCTTAGGATCCTAATACCCCTCCAGGTTAACCTCCTCAACAGTCTCTCTAAAATCACTCCAGACTATGGTCCACATTGGATCTATTAGAAATAAACATCCTTTCTTCCCATAAGCTAGAAGTATAGGCTATTCTCTAGGAAGCCAATTTTATTTTCTCTGTCATCAAATTAGCTGACCACCATAGTTCTTTGGCTTTTAGGTTTTTCTAGAGCCTCTGAACTCCAGTCTCCAGCGCTATCATATTTAACCCGCAAATTTTCCTTTCTACAAGGCCAACATCACTACTTCCTTTAACAGTTCTTTAGGTGCTGTGCTATGGCAGTATCAGTTAGTCATTGCTGTATAATAAACCAATCCAAACTTTAGTGGTTTAAGAAAAGAACCATTACTATAGATCATAAGTCTACAAGTAAGGTGGATGATTCCATTTGTCTAGGGTAGTTTTAACAGACCTCAGCTGAGCTTATTTGCAAATGCATTTGCAGCTACATGTCAGGTCAGCTGAAAACTGACAGGTCTAAGCTATCCCACTTGTGTATGTGGCAGTTAACTGAGTTGAATGAGGTAACAAGCATGACTAAGTTATGTGTTTCTCATCATTCAGCAGGCTAACCTGGACTTGTTCACATGGTGGAGGCAAGATTCCAAGAAATGTGCAAGGATTCGTGAAGCTTCAACTTAGAGATATTACGCTGCTACACTATCATTTCTGCCATATCTATATGGGCCAAAACAAATCAAGGGTAAAGAAACAGAATTAACCTCTTATGAAAGGAACCACATAGTCAAATTGTACAATATATAGAAACAGGGAGGGGGTGAACTTTAGGGACATTCCTTCAATCAATAAGGGGCTACTCCTTTATCTTTGTATAATAAGCTTCAGCTCATTTGGGTCCCACTTAGTCCTAATTCTATTTGTCTAACCTAAGATGGATACTCACATAAGAGAAGCTGCAAAGTTTAACGAACACTAACATTACTGGTGATAAGATTTATTTTGGTTTTGTTTGTTTGTTTGTTTGTTTCTCTTTCTTGCTCCTAATGCTGCCAAAGTCATCCAAACTCATATAGCATATCTCTATTTTCTAACTCAAAACCTTATCTATACCCCTGCCAAATTTCATCACATTAGTTTAGGCCAATTTCTTCATTCCCTGGAATCCTTCAGATTTCTTAGGTCAAGAAGCCTGAGAATAGAATCCAGGATGTTTCCTATTAGGAGGTCCAGAAGTCTAGATCAGATAAAAACTGAAAGTTCTTGGCCATGCCAAGAGATCTCTTGACATATATGAGGACCCTCTGACATGATTCAACTCAGGAAGGAAGTAGAATTATAAGCTGTGTTCTCATTTATGGCAGGAGAAATACGGTCCCTGTTGGAAAGACCCTTCTTATGCAGGGCCAGCCTATAAGATCAAAGAGAGATGTGAGGTGTCCAGTTAATCCTGTAGGCCCCCCTAGAAATAAACCTGAAAATTTTCAAAAATAAATGCAAAAGGAAAGAAAGGAAATCAAAGAGCAAGATGGCAAAGGAATAAACCAAAAGGAAGAATTCAAGAGAGAGAAAAAATTAGCCAGGGACAAATTATACTGGGAGACGGGCAACATATTGGAATATGAGACAGGGAAAAGCAAGTGGTACAAATCCCTAATGCACTTCCTTCCCATTCTTGGAACTGTAAATGCTATTGCCTATTAGGCAGACCACTTAAGAGGCTCTCATTATTCTAGTCCCAACAGCAAGAGATTAAAAAGGGTAAGGCTGACTGATCAGTTGAGAGGCTGGATGGTATGGGAGCTCTGGGGAGTCATTTCTATCTCTCTTCAAAGAAGACCAGTTACCATTCTATCACCATAAAAATTCATTGTGAGAACCAGTGGTCCACACCACACCTAATTGAAATGGCTCTTCACAGAGTTATTCTCAGAGCTTCGTAGAAACCAAAGCTGTTGGTCTGGATTTTAGGGATATCTCTGGATGAGTATCAAGCTTGACATTATTTAGCTTTTTTGGAAGTATGTCAGCCACAGATTCCAAATGGACTTATCTCCAGAAATTCCTCTATCATTTCTCCATGTAGAAGCCATGTCTCGGGCTGGGGATGTGGCTCAAGTGGTAGTGTGCTCGCCTAGCATGCATGAGGCACTGGGTTCGATTCTCAGCACCACATACAAATAGAATAAAGATATTGTGTCCACCTAAAGCTAAAAAAATAAATATTTTAAAAAAAAGAAGCCATGTCTCTCCCATATGATGTATGTACTACTTTTCTTTGAAGTTTTTGTCAAGAGGCTTTCTGACCAGATTTGCAAAATATCTATCTGATAAAAACTAGTATTCCGATTATATGAAGAACACTCACAACTCAATAATAAGGCTGTAGTATGCCACTCTAAATGTAAGCAAGAAGAAGATATTTTAAAATGCACACTTATCTGCTCATTTTGGGAAAAGAATACAGCAAGAATAATCCAGAAACTAAAAATACCAGTTAACTATGGGGGGTGGATAGGAAAGGAATGGGAGAAAGAGGGATGGGGAAGAATAGCAGTGATAAGACTGAAGGGATAATGAAGTGTACCTTTTTTCATAGCTCTGACTCTTAAAATTCTAGCAAGGTTTTGCATATTCTTCACATATCCTCAAAAAAACAAACAAATAATTAAACCTAACTAGGATGTGAAGAAACCTAAAATACAATACAAAAATGGGATAAATGGACCTCATGAGCAAATAACAGCCACACTGAAAGAGGTGGAGAAGAAGAAAGTTAACCTAAATAACTTTTGGAAAACTTATCTTCATTGGATACCCTTTCACAAGAGAAAAATGGTATGAAAATGTTATGGCTGAGTTAGAAAGAGTGTTATTCACAAAGTATCTGTTAGCTCTTCTGAACCACTTTATGTATGTGCTACAATTGAACAAATAACTAAATATGTTCCAGAAAGTTAGATTTCTCACTGCTAGAGAAACTAAAATGAACCCCCTGGTGTTGAATTGGAATTAGAGGTATTAGGAGAAACTCAACTGTTTTTAATATTTATACAGACATATATATATACAAAATATAAATGTGTGGGTTAGTGTATGTGTGGATATTTTCTGAGAAGCAACCACACCCCAAACAGCAATGAATACACCTAGTTGCCCAGATGTTTTTATTTCTAATCACCATTCTCCAATAAAAGGAATCAGGGTTCCTTGGAAAAAATAAATGAGTCTAGTGCTAAGGCAGGAAAAATTCAAGATAAAATATTGTGGTGACAGAAAAATGGAAATACTCAAAAAAGGATGGGAGTTTATCAACGAACACAAGAGCTAACCTGAAAGAGCTCCTAACAGCTAAAATTGGAAATTTTTAAGCAATAAAATAAATGATTTAAGCATATTTTAATCCATAAAATAAAATGAACATCCATGAGTTCCTTTAATATTAATAAATAATTAAATATATAAGTTAACAGGGAAAGAGGCTTCCTTTTTCTTACAGGAGAATTTCAAGTAGTAAATGAAAAGGAGAAGAAAGCAACAGAAAACTACTATTGAATAAACACTATAGGAAGAACTGTTAGAGAGAAGATCGTTTTACAAATGTTAAAATTACTGGGTAAAAATCTAATGGAAAATGGATATTTTCATAGTCTCAGAATAGCCACGATAAGTGTTAATTACAAAAGGAAAGATAGCTTCCCAGTGAGAAAATTCATCAGTCACTATCTTGAACAAGTGGTCAAGGTTAACATCACCAGTAGTAAGACTTATCAACATTATGAACCCTTTAATATGATGCACTGAGACCACAAAATCATTTTTGTTACTCTTAAAAAAATACAGAACTCCATTCTAATAGTGAGAAATCATCAAACAAACCAAATTGAGGGATATCCTACAAACTAATTAACCAGTGTTCTTCAAAAAGAATCAAAATCATAAGATACAAGAGCAGACTGAAAAACTGTCATGGTTTTAAAGGAGATGGAAAAATTAAAAACAAAATGCCAAAAAATGCCAAGTAGAATTCTTTTTTTAATTTTTAGTCATAGTGGACACAATACCTTTATTTTATTTACTTATTTTTATGTTGTGCTGAGGATCAAACCCAGAGCCTCGCATGTGCTAGGTAAGCACTTTACCACTGAGCCACCACCCCACCCCCAAGTGGGATTCTTAAACTAGGATCCAGGAACAGAAAAATGGACCACATAAGACCAGTGCAATTCTAATAAGGTCTGTAATTTAGTTAATAATATTAAACCAATGTTAATTTCCTGGTTTTAATCATGAGAGTGTGTTTATGTAAGATATATTAGTATTAGATTTATATTAAAGTGAGAGGTATATAGGAACTTACTATATATTTTTGCAGTGTTTCTGTAACTCCAAGATTAGTTCAAAATAAAAAGATTATATGAAAGAAAAATTCACTAAAAATATGGACAAAACATGTGAGCACATCACTAAAGATACATATATATGTATATATATTCCATCTATTCTTAGTATTACTATTCTATTTTTCTGACTGGCATCTATGCATCTATCTTTGTTCTCTTCAGTCTATTCATAGTATAGCAGTCAGCATGAACCAGTTAAAATATGAGTCAGGTCCTCTGCACAAAACCATTCAGAATTAAATTCAGAGACCTTAATCTAGCTCCCAAAGCCCTGCATGTTCTGACTTCTTCTACCTATTTTATCCCATCTTCTCCTCACCCTCTGCTCATGTCACTTTGTCAATAATGGTTTGATTGCTTATCTTTGAACATGGCAAGCCTGCTCCAGCCCACAGCTTTGGCACCTGTTCACTCAATATGGATTGCTGTTCTCTCAAGTGTTTTCACAACTTTCTTCCTTACCAACTGGGCATCTTGGATCAGCTGCCATTACATCAGTGAGTATTTTCCTGACCATGGTAATTGAAACAGCAAGCACCTCTCCACTGGATGTTCCTATTCCCTCTTCTGCTCATTTAACTCATGGCACCATTACCATCATATATACTATATATTTTAATTTAAAGTTTCATCTATTGCCTGTATCTGCCCACTTGAGTTTGTCTGTTTTGTTCACTGATGTATCTCCTGATTGGAATCGACACAGAGTAGGTTCTGTATTTCGTGAATGAATGTCTGAATTACTTATTGTTGATTTTTTTCCTCTTTCTCTCAATATACTCTGTGTTACACATATAGCATTATTTACAACTCAGGATAATATTGCACATATTTTTCTAACTTGCTTTAAACATTATTTTATGAATATCACATTTCCATTCCTTAAATAGTCTTTTTTAACATCATTTTAATGACTGACATTTCATTGTATGGGCAAATCACTCTTTATTTACTCAATGTGCTAGTGATAGAGATTTGCATTTTCCCAAGGACTAAAAACTATATTACACTACCTACCTCACCATTCCTGTGATCAACTCATTAGTACCAGCAATTATCATTATTTATTAAGTACTTATTTATTAAGTACTTTCTTTGTGCTTTGAGTTAACAACTTTATATACATTTTCTCTATTAATTTGATTCTAGATCCCACAATCCAAATTGATATGTTCTACTACCTCTGCAGAATAATTTTCTTGGAATAGAATTACTCTTTTGTGCTCAATTCTTAAAAAGCCAGGAGCTATTGTTAGTTTAGGAGAAAGTACTAGTGACAGTGCATCCTTTCATAGGGCCACAGAAAGAAGAAAACTTTAAAAATCATTAATATTATTGATGATAGGAAGGCAGTATGTACATATGATAAAAATTATATCAGGATATTTAATGAAAAATGGATCTTCATTCAACCTCTACCTTCCAATTCTGTTGATCCAGAAGTGACACCATAAATAGTTACTTATATTCTGGAAATTAGAGAACTTCTTAACTCAAACATGTTTGTAATGTGAGAGAATTTGCTACAGAATTGAAAAAGGAAAAGTTCTTTGAGAACCTCACAAACCAAAATGAAGAGGAAGAGATAAGTGAGCATTGTATTTGAAGAAAGAACCAGCAACCACCCAATTTGTTTCCTTCTCTTCAGGACCTCATGTTGCCAAAGGTAGAGTGTAATGATTCCCTGTTAGTTTTTTTTTTCTTTATAAGTTATGCTAAGAACAGGAATTGTCTGATCTGGGGGAATCTAGAAGCCCAATCCTAGTTTTAACAGAGGATGTGAAGACACTCTGACTATCCTTGATGGAGCCCTGGGGGAAGGTCTCCATGACTTTGACTTTACAGGTGATAGAAGAGATGAGCCTAGATCTAGGGTGTGGGAATGGGGAAGAGGGAGGGTGACCAAAAGGGAAGAGACTTTTCAGAACCCATTGGAGACTTTTCAGGACCCCATGGAGCCCAAAAGGTGACTCAATGGTAGAAGTCAAGTTGTGTGTTTTTCCATCCTCTCCCCTCTTATGTGTGTATATTATTGATTCCTGTCAGTTTAGCTAAGCACTCAGAGAAGAGAACCAGCTCTCACAATCTTTCCCAGGAACCTGCGGTTATGGATGTGCCACAATTTACCCATTCACTGGTTCCAGTTTATTTTGTTTGTTCCTAGGTTAGAGCAATTACAAATAAAACCATCATAAACATTTGCAAGTAGGTTCTTGTGTGAACATATGTTTTAATTTCTCTTGAGTGGAATCCTTGGGTCATATGGTTAAGTGCATATTTAACTTTGTAAGAAACTTCCAACTGTTATCTGAAATGACTGCCATTTTGTATTCCTACCCACAATATATGAGAGATGCAGTTGTCCCACATCCTTACCAGCATTTGTTATTGTTGATTTTACTGTTTTCATTTTAGTTCTTACAATAGATGAGATGTTATGCCTTGCCTCAAGCCAAAGAATTGGAGCCAGCTGACCATGGGCTCAAACCTCTGAATGTGAACCAAAATAAATCTTTCCTACTCCAACTTGTTCTTGTCAGACAAGTGATAAAACAGAGGAAATGACTAGTCATGTGTGCATTTCTAGAGCTCTTTATCAGACATTGATCTGGAAATTGTAGATTATTTCAATTTTCTTTCTTTTTGCTCATCTAATTCTAAAATTTCTATCATAAAAGCCTTTTGTAATAAGAATACTTTTTTAATCCCATACTTTCCAATTCTTTTAGCAATTACATGCCTTTGAATTAATCATCTTTAAAAATATAGAGATTGTCTCCATCTGTTTATTAAAAATGTGAATTAAAGATTATAATACTTCTTATACACACAAATGTAATAGCATATCCCATGGGTCACACAGGAAAATCTTCCACACATATGTAAATCTATATTCCAGAATCATCACTAACTAGCCTTTTCATGCTATTGCTGAAATATTTACCCTTAATAATAAAAGTAGTGCTCTACCTACTTTCTAAGTGTTTTGTTTGTTTGTATGAACACTTGGAAGTCAAAACAGTATAAACCAGAACAAGATCAGAGAAAGCAACTGTTTAATTAAATTGGTCTCAGGAAGGATATGGAGCAGGCTGCCCAGGTATCTATTTTCAGACACTGAAAGATATTCATTTGGGAGAAACCAACAAAAGCCATTCCAAATGATATCTAAAGCATTATGAGATAGATTATTACTAATACCAGAAGAAGCTATTCACATAGCTCCAACCCCTGTTACTAGACAGAACATTTCCTTCTCTGCAAATGGCAAGAAGGTACATTGTGTTGCCCCATCCCCTTGTGAATTGCTTCCAACCAAGAGAACCCCAGCAATGCTCCCATAAAACCCATTCCTTTATAATCAATGGACTATTCGACTTTCCAAATTGCAAGAAAGGCTTCAAAATGGGTCATTTAGAATAAAATGTGTTTCCTGAAGAAGAAATTGGAATGGCTGCTTGGAGCATTAAAAGCTTATATTAATCCAGGGAACAGGAACTTCTTTTGCAGTTACTTTTCCCTAAAATAGTCAATCTTGCTGAGAAAGAAAAAAAAGAAAGAAGGAAGGAAAAAAAGAAGAAAGGAAGGGAAAGACGGGTAGAGGGAGGGAGGGAGAGAAAGGGAAGGGAATGAAGAAAAGAGGGAGGGAGGGAGGAAGGAGAAACTCTCAGCCACCATTGTATTTACTAGCTTTCCTGAGCCCTTAACAGCAACAGCAATGAGGTCTCTGCCTGTATTAGCCATCTGTGACCCAGTGGTGGTCTCAGGCTGTGTGCCATCTTTAAAAAGACCAACCAGACTTTCCTCCAATTCTTTGATGCCCCAAAGCCCATTAATCTAGACTCCTGATCTGGTCTTGTTATCCTTTATTTCTAATTTTAAAGAAAAATATTTTGAGTCAACAGATTTTTTACAATATATCCTTTTTGTTTAAAATTCACAATCTGATAAAATTAACCTCCAGAAATATCAGTGAGAAAATAATAAATATCCATCTGTCTAATGAGATTTGGATGCTCAACTTTACTGGCCTATAGATTCTACTTGCTCAACAAGTTGGCCAGAAGTTTTTTCCACAGTATGTTTCTATTCTCCTGTTCCATGAAATTTTGAATTATCACAGCAAGGTTCTCTGCTTCCTCAGGAGAAAGACAACATAAATAGCATGAAAACATTCATTTTCCTGCTTCAAATTAAGAAGTTTTTGTTGGCTCAGCATGTTTCCTCTTGAAGATCATAAACTATTTTACTTACCCCATTATTGATATTTGTACTTCAAATACTTACAGATAGCTTATATCTCCCCTCAGTTAATATATCCTTGTTTGGCTGTATCATAAATACATCCAGACATTTCATTTCTTACTTGCCCTGACCCTTACTCTGCCCATAATAAATCAGTACTCAACTAATTGTAGCTTTTTCTTAATTTTCTGGGGTTTTTTCAACAGTTTCCTAGAATTTGGAGAAGTGTAGTTGTATCGTTTGCTATTGCTAGGTAACAAATAACCACCCTACTTTAGTGTTGACAGCAAAAATCTATTTAACTATGTGTCTGTGGGTTGTTCGGGAGTCAGATGACCTAGGCTGTGCCCAGTTAGGGTAGTTTTATAGGGATGGTTCAGCTTGGGCTGGGTCTGCTCCATAAACTTCATATCCTCCTCCTAGGAGTAGAGGACTAACTCAGACATTCTCTCCTCATAGCAATGGCAAAACAGAAAAATAAAATGGAAATACACATGTCTTCTTTAAAATGAGGCTCAACAAGTGTTGGAGATACAGCTCAGTTGGTAGAGTGCTTGCCTCATGGGCATAGGCCCTGGCTTCAATCTCCAGCACCATAAAAAAAAAAATGAGGCTCAACAATAAAAATTAGGCTCTTTCTGTTGATCAAAGCAAATCATAGCCCAGCCCAAAATCAAAGGACTAGGAAATAGACTTCCATTCCCTTCAGAGGAGAAACTAAAGAGTCACATGGGCAAATAACATGGTACAGGAAACGGTGATAAGTTAGTGCTAAAAATTCACAGTTGCAGACGGGGGCTGTAGCTTAGTAGCAAAGTGCTTGTGTAGCATGTGTGAGGCACTGGATTCGATCCTTAGCACCACATAAAAATAAACAAATAAAATAAGGCATTCTGTCCATACACAAACAAAAAAATTTTTTTCTAATCCCCAGTTGCTAATGCATCTGAACCATCACACAAGCTTCAACATAATACCTATCATTATTCACTGCTCCATTTAAGTACTATCAAACAGTTACACTATTGGTATTTTTAGTAGCATTGCTGATGCTCATCAGAGATTGTGAGTTCTTCAAACACTTATATAAGTTGATTTACAAAGTGCCTATCAGAATAGAGATGGATCCTATCTAGGAAGGAAGTCTAAATCTCCTCCAGAATTATATTGGAATGACAGTGAGAACACTGAAAAGCAACCAATGTCAATCTAAATTCAAGTGACAAAATAATGATAGGTAGTATATTAGTCTATTTTCTGTTGCTATTTCAAAATATCTAAGGATGGGTACTTCATTTTTAAAAAGAGATTTATTTAGCCCACAGTTTTAGAGGCTAAAAATTCAAGATTGAGTAGCCCCATCCATTTGGCCTCTGATAAAGGTTTAATGGTATATAACATCACAATAGAAGAAGCACTGATGGAGGAGAGAAAGCAGTTACGTGGACAGGAAGTCAGGGAGTTCAGGTACCAGGCTTGTTCTTTTTATAACAAATCACTCTTGCAAAAGTGCCCTTTATGAAGGCAGTGTACTCAATGACCAAATTACCTTCTATTGGGATAACCTCTTAAAGCTTCAGCCACCTCTCACATCACTACACTGGGGACCAACCTCCCAACATATGAAACTTTGGGGAACAAACTTTTATTTGTTATTTGCTGGATAACAAATAACCTCATACTTCAGTGTTACAGCAAAAATCTATCTAACTTATATGTCTGTGGGTTGTCTGGGAGTCAGATGACCTAGGCTGGGCCCAGTTAGGGTAGTTTTATGGGGATGGTTCAGCTAGGGCTGGGTTCATAGCAGGCACTTTTTATTGTTGCACCTACTGTGTTTTACACCATTTTATACATATTCTTTCATTGAAGGCCTCACCACAAACCTGCAAGAAGTTACCATTCCTGCTTTCAAAGGAAGAAATGGACTTTAAATGATCAAAGAACTTCCCCAATATTACATGGTTTTTAAATGGAAAATATGAGTTTTGAATTCAGGTTGGTCATAATTTCATAACTAAATTCTCATCAATTCCTCCCATGAGATGATGTTTAAAAATTCTCCTGATGCCCACCATGCATAGACACATACATACACAAAAAAACTCCTCATGTTGTGAGAGGGGGGTGTTCAAAAGATGTAATTAAGTGAAAAAAACTAAGATGAAAACCTTTGTATAATATACTATCCTTGGACTTAAAAACAAAAGGCAGAGAGCAAAGATAGGAAGAAAAATAAGATGATCTGCATTTGTATATGCTTACCTATGCGTGAAGAAACTCTAGAATAATTCATAAGAAACTAAGGACCTATAAGAAAACAAAATGAGAAGGAGAATTCCATGGTTGTTCTATTGATGCACTTACATTTTAAAACAATGTGAATGCTAAAGCTAGCCATAAAATTAAATCTAAAGATAAATAAATGAACATTAGACCAGGCTACAGTAAGAAATGGAAGAGAAAGATGATAAGGTTTTGATGAGCTTATTATAACTATCTACAAAGATCCATTCCAACAGCAGCAGTTTGAAGGGAGCATTTAGAGACCCAAATGGCCCTCCATCCACCATCAGACTATTATTTGAACAATAAAAGGTATTACATAGATAATCTCATCTAGAATAGTACTGCCAGGACAGTGACCCAGAGCTATTAGCAAGAAAATCAGTGTCATTCTTCTGTACTAGTAGGTGTTGGTCAGTCTTGACTGATTAATCCCTAAATGATACTGCCATTTGATTTGCTGACTGGAAGCCCTTTGCATCTCACTAGAGCAGACCCAAAGATCTCTTTGTCCGTTCCATGGAATTCTTTTTCTTGGATGTCACAGCTTAAATTTTCTTCATTACTCTTTATAAGTTCCTCCTATTTATTAGCTTCTTGTTACCAATCCATTTAAATTATATCTCTTGAATCAGTCACTGATTTTACCATTTGCAGATCATTGTTAAACATTTATTTAATGTGAGATTTTATCTACAAATAAAGTGGAAATTTTTAACACAAAATAACTGTGTACATAAATGAATGTTTTCATTACAAAGTAGTCACTGAAGGATGTTATGCCTATAACAGTTTAGATTATACTCATAACTCTGTAACTCTTCTCATCAAATGAAAAACATGATAATACTTATTCTTGCCAAATTCATCTTTTTAAGACTCAGATGAAATAGCATCTCTCCCTGACAGCTCTTCTGGAATCTTTAGGTTTTTATTCTTTATAATCCCATAGTTTCTGATCATGGCAGATTGTATTTTCCAAGATATCTGTGACAGCCTCTCCCATCTACATGCTGTTCTTCAATAATGTTTGCATTTCTCCCATCAGGAGAGGGTCTCTATTCCTGCTCAAATTTAAGCAAGCTTATTACTATATCAGAAGAGATGTGATGTGCCTTTCACAGCTATATTTTAAAAGGCATTATAATTTCTTCCTCATTCTCTTTGGAATTCACTCTTCAAATGCAGCCATGAGCCGGGCCCATTGCAAAGTAGGAGCATATCGACCACACATGTATGGTAGGAGCAGAGCCCTAACTACCAACACGTGGGATGGCTTTCCCCACCAGCTTCCATCCAGTGACAACAACCAGGACCTACAAGAATATCATCCAGTTTCCTGCAGGCAAGGTATTGGTAACATGCAGGGATACTACACAATTATAAGGTAGAAACTGTAATACCTCTAATCCACACTGCTAGAGAGGAAGACACATGGACAATATGAAGAAATAAGGGAAGAAAGTGCCTGAAACAAACAAAGCTGATACAATAATAGATTCCATTGACAGCATAGTAGAGAAGGAGTTCAGAATATACATAATTAAAATGATATGCGAAGAAGGATGAATTAAGAGAGTAAATACAGGCAACAATTGACCACTCCAACAAAGAGATAAGAGAGGAAATACAGGTAATATTCTTTTGCAAGAAAGAGATAGAAACTCTGTTTAAAAAAAAAACAGAAATACTTGAAATTCAGGAAATAATAAACCAAATAAAAAATTTAATAGAAAGTATCAACAACAGATTAGATCACTTGGAAGACAGAACCTTAGGCAATGAAGACAAAATATATAATCTTGAAAATAAATTTGTCCACACTGTGAGGATGGTGAGAAACCATGAACAGAACCTCCAAGAATTATGGTACAATATGAAAAGACCAAATCTAAGAATTATCTGCATAGAGGAAGGCACAGAGATACTAACCAAAGGAATGCACAATCTCTTCAATGAAATAATGTCAGAAAATTTCCCAAACATGAAGAATGAATTGGAAAATCAAATACAAGAGTCTTACAGGACACCAAATGTACAAAATTACAACAGATCCACACCAAGGTACATTATAATGAAAATGCCTAGCATACAGAATATGGATAGAATTTTAAAAGCCACAAGAGAAATGTTTCAGATTACATATAGGGAAAACCAATTCAGATCTCAGCAGATTTCTCAACCCAGACCATCAAAGCTAGTAGATCCTGGAACAACATACACCAAGCTCTGAAAGAAAATGGATGTCAACCAAAAATCTTATATCCAGCAAAATTAAGCTTTAGATTTGATATCAAATAAAAACCTTGCATGATAAACAAAAATTTACGAGAAAGTCTGCACTACAGAATATTCTCAGCAAAATATTCCATGAGGAAGAAATGAAAATCAGAAAGGGAGGAACTACACTAAAGGAAAATCCAATCAAAGGAGAAATCAACTCAGATTAAAAACCAAAAATAAATCAAAATGACCAAGAATATAAACCATGTCTCAATAATAATCCTGAATGTCAATAGCCTAAACTCATCAATCAAAAGACATAGACTGGCAGATTGGATCTAAAAAAAAAAAAAAAAGATCCAACAAAATGCTTATATTATCCAACAATATGTCTTCAAGAGACTCATTTCATAGGAAAAGACATCCACAGACTGAAGGTGAAAGAATGAGGAAAAAAACATATCACTCACATGGGCCACATGAACAAGAAGGGATTTCCATCCTCATATCAGATAAAGTGGACTTCAAACCAAAGTTAATCAGAAGAGATAAAGACGGACATTTAATACTGCTTAAGGGAACCATACATCAACAAGACATACCAATCATAAATATATATGCCCTAAACAATGGAGCATCTACTTATACCAAACAAACCCTTCTCAATTTCCAGAAGCAAATAGATCACAACACAATAATACTGGGTGACTTTAACATACCTCTTTCACCACTGGATAGATCTTCCAAATAAAAACTAAACAAAGAAACTATAGAATTCAATAATACAATCAATGATTTAGATTTAACAGACATATGTAGAGTATTTCATATATCATCAATTGAATACACTTTCTTCTCAGCAGCACATGGATCCTTCTATAAAAGAGACCATATATTATGCCACAAAGCAACTCTCAGCAAGTACAAAAAAATAGAGATACTACCCTGTATTCTATCAGATCACAATGGAATGGAACTAGAAATCAATGATAAAATAAAAAACAGAAGCTATTCCAACACCTAGAGACTAAATAATGTGATATTGAATGAGCAGAAGACATCAGCGAGGAGATGAAAAAAATTCTTAGAGATAAATGAGAACACTGATATGTCATATCAAAATCTCTGGGACACTCTGAAGGCTGTACTAAGAGGAAAGTTCATTGCACTGAGCTCATTCATTAAAGGAATAAAAATTTAACAAATAAAGGACCTAACATTACATCTCAAAGCCCTAGAAAAAGAAGAACAAATCAACACCAAGAGTAGTAGAACACAGGAAATAATTAAAATCAGAGCTGAAATCAATGAAATTACAACAAAAGAAACAATTAAAAAAATTGACAAAAGGAAAACTTGGTTCTTTGAAAAAATAAATTAAATTGATAAACCCTTAGGCACATTAACAAAGAGAAGGAAAGAGAAAACTTAAATTACTAAAATCTGTAATGAGAAAGGAAATATCACCATGGACACTATTGAAATACAGAAGATAATTAGAAACTATTTTGAAAATTTATACTCCAATAAAATATGAAATCTTGATGACACTGAAAAATTTCTAGAAACATATGATCTACCCAAACTCAATCAGGAGGACATACACAATTTAAACAGATCAATTCCAAGCAAGGAAATAGAAGACACCATCAAAAGCCTACCAAGAAAAGCCCAGGACCAGATGGATTCTCAAGTTGACTTCTAAAAGACCTTCAAAGATGAACTAATACCAATACTCCTCAAATTATTCCATGAAATAGAAATGGAAGGAACCCTTTCAAATGCATTCTATGAGGCTAGCATCACCCTGATACCAAAATCAGACAAAGATTTATCAAGGAAAGAAAACTGAAGACCAATATCCCTGATGAACATAGATGCAAAAATTCTAAGTACAATACTGGCCAATCACACACAAAAACATATTAAAAAGATAGTGCACCACAATCAAGTAGGGCTCATACCAGGGATGCAAGCATGGTTCAATATACAGAAATCAAGAAGTGTAATATATCATATCACATCAAGAGACTTAAAGACAAGAATCATATGATTATCTCAATATATGCCAAAAAAAACATTTGATAAAATATAGCACCTCTTCATGTTCAAAACACTAGAAAAACTAGGAATAATAGGATCATACCTCAACATTGTAAAAGCTATCTATGATAAGCCAATGCCAACATCATTCTAAATGAAGAAAAATCGGAAGCATTTCCTTTAAAAACTGGAACAAAACAGGGATGCCCTCTTTCACCACTTCTTTTCAACATAGTCCTTAAAATTCTAACCAGAGCACTCAGACAGGCTACACATAGGAAAAGAAGAACAAACACTATTTGCCAATTACAGGATTCTATATTTAGAAGAGTCAAAATATTCTACTAAAAAACTTTCAGAACTAATAAATGAATTCAGCAAAGTGTCAGGATATAAAATCAATACCCATGAATCAAATGTATTTCTATACATAAGTGATGAATCCACTGAAAGAGAAATTAGGAAAACTATCCCATTTAAAATAGCCTCAAAAGATATAAAATATTTGGGAATCAATCTAACAAAAGAGGTGAAAGACCTCTACAATGAAAACTACAGAACACTAAAGAAGGAAACTGAAGAAGACCTTAGAAGATGGAAAGATCTCCTATGCTCTTGGATAGGCAGAGTTAATATTGTCAAAATGGCCATACTACCAAAACTATTATACAGATTTAATGCAATTCCTATTAAAATCCCAATGAGTTATCTATTTTATTGCTGAGTAATATTCCATTGTTATATATGCCACATTTTTTATCCATTCATCTATTGAAGGGTATCTAGATTGGTTCCACAGTTTAGCTATTGTAAATTGTGCTGCTATATACATTGATGTGGCTGTGTCCCTGTAGTATGCTGTTTTTAAGTCCTTTGGGTGTAGACCGAGGAGTGGGATAGCTGAGTCAAATGGTGGTTCCATTCCTAGTTTTCCAAGGAATCTCTATATTGCTTTCCATACTGGCTGCACCAATTTGCAGTCCCACCAGCAGTGTATGAGTGTACCTTTTTTCCCACATCCTCGCCAGCACTTATTGTTGTTTATCTTCATAATAGCTGCCATTCTAACAAGAATGAGATGAAATCTTCGAGTTTGATTTGCATTTCTCGAATTGCTAAAAATGATGAACTTTTTTGTTGTTGATTGTATATCAACAATCAATATTTGTTGATTGATTGTATATCCTCTTCTGAGAAGTGTCTGTTCAGGTCCTTGGCCCATTTATTGGGGTGGGAGGGGAAGGGAAGGGGCAGAGGGTTAGCAATGATGGTGGAATATGATGAACATCATTATCCAAAGTATATGTATGAAGACACGAATTGGTGTGAACATACTTTATATACAACCAGAGATATGAAAAATTGTGCTCTATATGTGTAATATAAATTGTAATGCATTCCACTGTCATTTATTTTTTTAAAGTCAATAAAAAATCCCAATGACATTTTTCATAGAACTATAAAAAGCAATCATGAATTTTTTTTTTTTTTTTTGCTAAGGATTGCCAAAGCAATCCTTAGCAAAAAAAAAAAAAAAGTGAAACAGGAGGTATCACGATACCAGATCTTAAACTATAGTACAGAACAATAGAAACAAAAAAAGGCATGGTATTAGCACCAAAATAGACTTGTAGACCAATGGTGCAGAATAGAAGATGCAGAGACCAACCCACATAAATACAGTTATCACATACTAGACAAAGGTGCCAAAAACATAGAGAAAGGATAGCCTCTTCAACAAATGGTGCTGGGAAAACTGGAAATCCATGTATATCAAAATGAAATTAGTGGGGAAGGAAGATGGCGGCGAGGGGAGTGCATTGCCCCCGTGTGCTGCTTCACTGTGTGGGAGTATGACAAGTCAGGACGGCTAAAGGATATCTTGTTAGGAATTTCCAGCAATAGTGGGGTGCTCCGGAACCTGGAGGAAGGATTTCCATCGCACGAGGATCAGCTACGGGGACTCAAACGCGAGAGGTTTGTCGCACGGAGGGTAACACTGCTTATTCAGCAAACCGCCCTGCGGCTAGAATCTGCAGCGCGCGCTGGGAAACGAGGAGATAGCGACGCAGGGATACAGCGCTGCAGTTTCTGCCAGCTGTGCAAGCACCGTACTCAGGGCTGAATTCTGGGTTCGAGACGGGGGAAGGAAGCGGTCCATCTCGGTTCTCCACACCGGTCAGACCACAGAGGAGGCCAGCAGCCACCATGTTGGAAAGCTGACGTCACCATCCCTGTTTTCGACTGACCGCAGCTCATTCAGCCATAGAACAGGTAATTTCAGGCTGC
>NW_026000093.1:43912743-43943611 GCF_001458135.2 Marmota marmota marmota
AGAGGTGGGGAGGGGGGAGGGTGGAGGATGGGAAAGGCAGCGGAGCACAACAGACACTAGTATGGCAATATGTAAATCAATGGATGTGTAACTGATGTGATTCTGCAATCTGTGTATGGGGTGAAGGTGGGAGTTCATAACCCACTTGAATCAAAGTGTGGAATATGATATGTCAAGAAATTTGTAATGTTTTGAACAACCCACAATAAAAAAAAATGAAATTAAACCTCTATCTCTCACTATGCACAAAACTCAACTCAAAGTGGATCAAGGACCTAGGAATTAGACCAGAGACCCTGAGCCTAATAGAAGACAAAGTAGGGCCAAATCTTCATCATGTCAGATTAGGCCCCCATCTTCCTAAAATCAAGAATCAATAAATGGGATGGTTCCAAACTATGAAGCTTTTTCTCAGCAAAAGAAACAGTCATTGAAGGGAAGAGAGAGACTACAGTATGGCAGCAAATTTTTACCACACACACGAGATAGAGCACTAATCTCCAGGATATATAAAGAACTCAAAAGACTTTTAATACCAAAAAAAAAAACCCAATCAATAAATGGGCTAAACAGACACTTCTCAGAAGAAGATATACAAGTGATCAAGAAATATATGAAAAAGTGTCCAACATCTTTAGTATTTAGAGAAATGCAAATGAAAACTACTCTAAGATTTCATCTCACCCCAGTCAGAATGGCAGTTATCAAGAATACAAGCAATAATAAGTGTTGGAGAGGATGTGGGGGGAAAGGTACACTCATACATTGCTGGTGGGACTGCAAATTGGTGCAACCACATTGTAAAGCAGTGTGGAGATTGTTCAGAAAATTTGAATGGAACCGCCGTTTGACCCAGCTAGCCAACTCCTCAGTCTATACCCAAAGGACTTAAAATCAGCATACTATAGTGACGCAGCCACATCAGTGTTTATAGCAGCTGAATTCACAACAGCTAAACGATGGAAACAACCTGCCCATCAATAGATGAATGGATAAAGAAACTGTGATATATATACACAAAGGAATATTACTCAGCATTAAAAGAGAACAAAATTATGGCATTTGCAAGTAAATGAATGGATTTGGAGACTATTATGCTAAGCAAAGTAAGCCAATCCCAAAAAACCAAAAGCCAAATATTTTCTCTGATTAGTGGATGCTGATGCATAATGGTGGGGTGGCGGGAGGAATGGGAAGAATGTAGGAACTTTGGATTGGGCAAAGGGGATGGTGGGGAGAGGTTATGGGGGTAGGAAAGATGGTAGAATGAGATGGACATCATTACCCTAGGTACATGTACGATTGCACAAATGGTGTCTTTACACCATGTACAACCAGAGAATTGAAATGGTGTGCTCCATTTGTGTATGATAAATTCAAATGCATTCTGCTGTCATGTACAACTAAGTAGAACAAATAAAATAATAATAAAATAATCCAGCCAAGAAGCCCAAGCAGTCACAAGAAGAGGCCATGTACTGATGATCTTCCTGAAATCCCAGCTAAGGTCCCAGATAATAGCCAACAGCAACTAGAAGACATATGAGTGAATAAGATTTCAGAGGAGTCTAGCCCTGAGCATCAATTTTCATTTCAGTCTTCAAGTCTTCCCAACCAAGACTTCAGACATCATGAATCCAAAACATCTTTACTATGCCTATTTAGAATTCTCGACCCACAGAATTCACAAACAACAAAATGTTTGCTCTTTTATTCCTCTAAGTGTAGATAGTTTATAATGCAGAAACAGTACCTGAAAGGAAGTGGGGTGCTGCCATAATATAATCTAAAACAAGTCCCACTGACTTAGGTAAGACTGGCTGTTTTGTAGAAGTCTATAAAATTTTGAGGAGGCTATTGATGAGATTAACATCAAAAAGAAACTTTTTTTAATCTTATTGAAAACTTCAAAGGGCTGTGGATAAAGCTCAGTTGGTGGAGTGCTTGCCTAGCATGCACAAGACCCTGAGTTCAATCCCCAGCACCACCAAAAAGGAAAAAAAAGAAAGAAAACTGGAAGGAAGGAGACTTGTTACATTGAAGCAGAAAATTTAGCAATACTGTGGCTTGCAGTAACATAGCAAATAAGAAGTGTGTCTAATGAAGTCAATGATCTAGGTTAGAAGATTTCTAATCAGAATATCGAAAATGGCATCTGACTTCTTTCTTCCTATGATAAAATGTGAGGAAAGAAATGAGTTCAAGAATGAAATATTGAATTTTTAAAAGCCAAAATTTGGGGGATGCAGAAATAAAAGTTTTGCTCATTCCCAGTCTTTCCAGCAGTAAACAATTCTTAAATTAAAAAAGAACCCCAATACACAGATTAAATCCAAGGATGGACACTAACATCATTTTTTAAACTATATAGACTATTTCAAATAGGCAAAAGATCTTCTAAAGACCTTAAGAACATATTTCACAGATACGCTCCACTAAAAATACAGTTTCCAAAAACTATAAGGATATTATCCCATAGTATTTTCACAGGGAACCCAAGATAGAGAAGGCTCATTGCCAGGAGTTTTGTGGGCATGTTTTTTTTTTTTTAATGGATTGGGTTTATAGATAGACACATAGGAAACCTACAAAATTTTTTAAAATATCATGTCAGCTTTAACTTAAGAAACAGGGCTTCTTCAACCCTTGAACTACTATCAACAGTACTGGCTGAGAAAACTATTCAACATCAATAGTCAGCAGCTTCTTACAGAAAAGGAAGTATAACTCAGAGAGTAGACCTAAAAACCAAGAGAAAACTCCCAGGCTATATAACCGAGTCTAATAAAAAAAATTAATGACATTTGGTCAGTTCAATTTGAAAACTGCTGTGGACTAGTAACTGCTGTGTGCTTCCTGTCTTTCCTCTTTGTGAATGAGAGTGCTGATACCATTACTCTTTGCTTGTCCCACAACTGTCTACTGGATGGAAAAGGGGTGAGGCATATAGCTTTTCTCTTTATTTCACTACTCTTAAAAAAAACTGCATCCAAAAAGTTGCATGAAGAGTTGTATCCACATTGGATCTTATCTAAATTATGAGATACTGGACTTCCAGCTAGTGCCATAGTGGGATGAGGCTTGGGAGTATTGGAGAAAAGGATGAGTATTTTTTCATGCTGGAGATATTTGAGTATTATGGCCAGAAGGTAGACTTTGGCAGATTGTATAGTCCAACCCCATATGTTCTTCTTACAATATGACTTTGACACTCCTCTCATCAAGAAGTGGGTTTTATATCTCCTCTTCTTGAATTTGGGGTGAGTGGGGCTTAGAACTCTGGCAGAAATAGTACTGTGTGGCTTCCAGTCTGTGTGACCAGATTATTAAAGGATATGCAACTTCCACCTACTTCTCTTGGGGATTCTTGCTCTTGAAACCCAGACATATGAAGGAAATTCAAACAGCTGCATGAACAGGTCACACATAGATGTTTTTGGTTAATGGCCCTAGCTGAAGTCCCTGCTGATAGTCATCTTCAACCTCTGGTCTTCAGTTGTGGAGGCACCCCAGTCTTTCAGTCTGCCCTGCTGAGACCCAGGCACAATGGCACAGAAATGAGTTATTGTCCTTGTCATGGTGAACTCATGACCCACCCAAATCCACAAGTACAATAAATGGTTGTCATCTTATGGCACTAAGTTTGAGGTGGTTTGTTACACAGTAATGAAAACTGAACAACTATGAAGTGATTTCCAGGGACAGCAGTCAAACCTCACACTCTGGAGATACATGAAAAATTGCAGTCTCAATCTCCCCCTTCACCAGTTGTGTGGCTGCTGGTAAGTCCCCTTGATAGTTAATATTGCCTCATGGGTGGTTATAAGAAATTACAAGTATAACACACATACAGTACGATGCAGAGCAAATGACAGAGTAGATTCACTAATTGTCTGACACAGAGTAGACTCACTAATTGTCTGACTGCTATGATTATTTTTCACCCATACATTTATCACTATTCTTACCATCCAAATTATCTCTTATTGCTCATCTCTCCCATTAAGCCATAAGTGTATTTTTCTCCCATAACAGATGTGGAACCCAAGCCCTTAAACATGTTAGGGAAGTGCACCACAACTGAGCTGTATCCCTGGCCCATTTTATTGCTGTTGTTTTATTTTGAGACACTAAGTTGTCCAGGATGGCCTCAAATTTGAGATCTTCCTGCCTCAGACTCCTGAGTCCCTGGGATTACAGGTATATGTCACCATGCCCAGCTCCATAAGTGTCTTGACACCAGAAACTATATCTTATTCATCTTTGCAGTTTAGTGCCTAACCCAGTTTGTTTAGTTCATTATTTTAGGTCTCAAATAACAGAATGCATACAAAGTACTTGGTAAATAGTAATGTGCTACATAAGTAAACAGTAAAATTATATCTATCTTCAGTTTTGATTCATAGCCACAAAATAATTGTGTGATCAAGTATTTTCACACATACTGTGCAGTCATCTTCTAAGAAACATGATAAAATATTATTTTCATTTTACAAGTGAAGAAATTGAGACAAGTTAAGAATGAGTTCAACATTACCAGTATGGGCTCAAATTTACTCATGCTGACCTGCACAGCAATCCCTTCTGCACTACACTTGACATTACTCAGTTCCTCCCAACCCTTCAGATTTCCCCTTTATGGGTAAATTTTCATCTGCTGAAAAGGTCAAAAATCATATGGAGGCTAGCTACATGGGTGAATAAAGAGCATTTATTTATTCTTTTTCATTTATTCTTTTTCTCCAAAACTTGACATGACAACATATGACAGATTTTCTTGCATGCTTTACAAACTTATCTAAAATAAGAGTTATAAGAATGTTTTTAACAACTTTAGAGTAGATACCCAAAGGGCAAGAGAAACACTTATTTCAATGTATTGCATTATAGTCAGGCATCATATTTTCCACTAAGTGTTCTCTCTAACTGTTATGCCTGGGCAAAAGGGAAGATGAAGCTTTGGAAAGATATTTTACAATCTATACCAGAAACCTCAAAGAAAGATGGAAGGCTCTGAGCAAAAGGTAAGGAAAATACTGTCAACAACTTGTTGAATCATTTCATATTCAATGAATTGTCCTGCCAGTCCCTTAAGTGCTGAGTCTATCAAGAAAAGGATTTTCAAAATATATTCAAAATTGCATTTCATAGAGGATGGAAGAGAGAGAGACTCCAAATAACTTAAGCATGGGTTTTTCTTTCCACACTGTTTCAAACTTGGGAACTATTTATATAAAAGGAAGCCTAAATATTTTTTCAGTACTTTGAAGGAAAATATTATGACTAAGTCTGAAAAGGCTGGATTTCAAGCTTCCAAAAAAGTGATCCCTTCTCTCAAATAAATGAGTTTTAATGAAAAAACTTCTGTTCATAAACTGTTAGCCTCCAGATAATTTTGAAAAGCTCAAAATAAAATTTTAATTATAATTATTCATTATTCATTGACTCATTTAACAAATATTTAGAGAGTGGACGCTGATGGCAAGTACAACCCTGGTTGCAGAAAATGCAAGGATGAGTCCTAAAAATATCATCTCTGCCTTTAGTTCTCAGTCTAATTGGGAAGAAAAACTCCTCTGTCATTGCTAAATGTCATAAGGACTAGGAAGGGAAAATAGAGGTAGTAGGAGATCATATAATAGGAGAGCATATGCTAGACTGTGGGAGGATATGGAAGCCTCCAAAAGATGACATTTGAACTCAGATCAGAAGGATGGTATATTAGTTTCCAAGGACTGCCATTACAAATCATAAACTTTAAGACACGAACTGGGTGGTTTTATACAATAAAAATTTGTTCTCTCACAGTTCTGGAGGTTGAAAGTCCAAAATTAAAGTATTAGCAGGAACATGTTTCCTCTGAGACTCTGAATAGAATCTTGTTTGCCTTTTCCTAGCTTCTGGGGGCAGCTTTCAGTGCTTAGTGTTCCTTAGCTTGCAGCTGTATCACTCCAGTCTCTGCCCTGTCATCTATATGGCCCTCACCCTGAGTCTCTCATGACCTTCCCATAGGGACATCAGTCACATTAGATTAAGGACTCACCATAGTCCAAGATGGTCTTATCTTAACTAATTACATCTGCAATCACCCTATTTCCAAATAAGGTCACATTCTGAAGTACTGAGGCTCAGGACTTCGACATATATTTTCACAAGACACAAATCGAACCATTACAGATGGTTAGAAGTTACCAGGAGAAGAAAAGTAGGTAGAGGAAGGATCTGTCAAAGGCCCCACAGCAGGAAGAAACAGCGCAAGTGAGGAGCAAAAGTCGGGGTAACACCATCCACGGTCTCCCTTCCTCTTGACTTATCCTATTGTGCTGACCTCTTCTATGGTAACCTGGCAAAACTGTGATGATAGTCATCTGATCTAAATCAGAGTGCAAGCCATGGCACTGGTGTTGCTCTGCTTTTTCTCCGAGATTCTCCTGGATAAATCCCTAAAGATGGAACAGAGAAGTTTTCAGGATACTGTTTCTCTCAGTAAGCACAACTTGAAACATAATCTAAATAGTTTGCCCTTCGCTCCCTCAGGTGCAGGGGGATTTCACATATAGTTTGAAGTCTCAGACTAAATCACTAAACCAAGCCTCATTTTTTAAAAATGAGTAAACAAAGAAAAACACCTTGATAGTCTCTTTCATGGGACAAAACAAGCTAGTTCCCAAAAGGTTGCATCTGAATGAGACTCCAACCTTTTTTCTTAATGCCAGCCCACATCCTGGTGCTGTGGTCATTTGCTTCTTTTAATCCAAATTAACTTTATAACCAATTGTGAGACCACAAATCAGGATATAATGCCTGGTTAGGCAATTCCTGTAAACCCTTCATCGGCTTATAACATTTAAAGTTGCAACAGATCCCAAAGGGTAGGGAAACTACACAGCATTTGCTGGACTAACTGAACAGTGCTAGAGTGTCAAAGAAACCATGGACCAGTACCAAAGAGCTGCATCCAATTTGGGGTTACTGTTCTGAGGAATGTGGGGTGAGTACATATGTGTGTGAGTGTTCTATTGTTATCCAAACCACAGTTTACTTTGGAACAGGTTTTTCTGTACAGTTACATGGGATACTGAGAACATCATGTATTCTCAGGTCAGCTTTTCCTTGACTACAACACAAGTACCTTGAAATCAATCAAGTAATACATTTGTCTCCCACTCACAGGTTTTATTTGGCTTCCGGGAGCCTGGGCACCTAAGCAGCACTAAAGCTTGTTGTTAACACAATGTTTAAAACTTAAATTCCTCCTTACTGTGTCAACTTGGTTGCACTTTAGAGCTCTGAGAACAAGACTAGCTAATGCAATATGGAGAGACCACTGCCACGCTTATTTCCCTTCAAGTTTTCTCATATACTTGTCACATCATTTGTGGAAGAAGCAAGAAGACACTCCAGATCCCGGCATTCTAAACTAGGAGGTTCCCTGGAACTTTCCCTCACTAGTTAAGAAATCCATAGGGAACCGCTACCAGGTTGACGAGCTAAGAGCCACAGTGGTATCCTGGAAAAACACCAGGAATCAGATGTGGATTTCACTGTGACCCTGCCTACCAGCTACTATTTGTTAGGAAAATGACCAGACTTCTTTGGTATCCAATTCCCCTTTCTTTAATTGGGCATACCAGTTATTCCAAGTAATTTATAGCATTACTGAAAGGATTGAACAAATTAGTTAAGCTTAGACACTTTGAAAATGGTAATGTTCCATGAATATTGAAGGTCTGATTATTGATTCCCTTATCTGCAAGTATCTCTCAGAAATCAGCTTTTCTGGCTGTTGGCCTCTGTTTCTTCAGTCACCCAGCCATCAGATGAAGAGTCCCCGATAGGCTTTACTCCCTCCAAGACTCTTTCTCTTCCACCATCAGGCATTCTCTTCCATATTTCATCCTGTGGTTGTCAACCTTATTTGTACACTAGAATTAGCAAGGTAATCTTTTTTAATTACCAATGCCTGGGCTGCCACCCAAAAGCTTTCATTCAACTGGTCAATAATTCATAGTCTTAAAAACATTCCTGGTAATTCCAACTGTCAGCCATAATTCTTTTTTAAAATCACTATTTTGGAGGTTTAAATCTAAAATCACAAGAAAAATTAATATTTATTGGGTGTATACAATGCATCAGGCATTATGGAAGGTATAAATGCACCACCTCATTTATTCCTCACAGCCACCCTCTGATTATAGTGTTTTTATTGACCATCTTTTCAGAAAGAAACTGAGGCTCAGAGATCTTGGGTCCATAACTGCCTGACACATAGCAAGTGAATGATGCAGGATTCAGACTTTGCTCTGTCCAACCAGGATGCTGAAGCCATGTTACTGACATATGAGTTTGGAAGAAAACTTAGAAATCTAATTTTAATTGGGAAAAAGAGAGAATATGGAGAAATTTACCATGTCAGAATGCATATTAATACTCAAAAGCCTTCTGAGGCAGCATGGTTAAAGCATTTTTTCCCATATTTCAAATGTATGGCTGAATATATTAAAATTGGGGGGTTAATTTAATATATTACATTCCATAAGGCACTGTTATCTTACTCTCAGATTTCATAATCTGAAAAGTATGAATTATGAGGTTTAGGAGAGGGAAGTTGCCTGGGAACTTCCAGATTTTTCCCAATTAAGGGAGTTACCCTCTTCTTTCCCTCTTCCCTACCTCTCCACAAGCCCACAGCAGTGTTATAAGCTTAGACCATCCATAATCTATAGAATCTCTGTTTTCTCTGTTTGGTTAGAACAGAGCTCATTCTCATGAAAATGTTTAGGTTATGTGGTTTCCTAATTGTGCTCACAGAGCCCTGGGGTTTCCTGGAGACATCCTGGGTTCTTGGAGAAAAGGAAGCAGAATTGAGCCAGGGGCATTGGAGGCTCTCCATCGCCCCTTTGCCAGAGCCACTCAACTTGCATTTCCTTCACCTCTTAAACTTTACATAAGTTTTAGTCTAAAGAAGGTGCTATTACTCTGTTTAAATGCAAAAGTTTGAAAAACACTTCTCTAGTTAATAAGCTGCAATTCAGACCCTATCTGAATTACTCAGTTTCAAAGAAGAGGGTTTTTTCATTAATTTTTTTATTTATATATGACAGTGGAATGCATTACAATTCATATTACACATACAGAGCACAATTTTTCATATCTCTGATTGTAAACAAAGTATATTCACACCAATTCCTGTCTTTATACATGTACTTTGGATATTAATGTCCATCACATTCCACCATCATTTCTAACCCCATGCCCTCTCCCTTCCCCTCCCACCCCTCTGCCCTATCTAGAGTTCATCTATTCCTCCCTTGCTTCCCCTCCCTGCCCCACTATGAATCAGCCTCCTTATATCAGAGAAAACATTCAGCATTTGGTTTTTTGGGATTGGCTAACTTCACTTAGCATTATCTTCTCTAACTCCATCCATTTATTTGCAAATGCCATAATTTTATTCTCTTACCCCTCACACATCAGATAGAGCACTAATCTCCAGAGTATATAAAGAACTCAAAAAGCTAAGCACCAAAAAAGCCAAATAACCCAATCAACAAATGGGCCAAGGAACTGAACAGACAACTTCACAGAAGAGGACATACAATCAATCAACAAATATATGAAAAAATGTTCATCATCGCTAGCAATTAGGGAATTGCAAATCAAAACTACTCTAGATTTCATTGCAGTCCAGTCAGAATGGCAGCTATTATGAAGACAAACAATAATAAGTGTTGGCAAGGATGTGGGGAAAAAGATACACTCATACACTGCTGGTGAGACTGCAAATTGGTGCAGCCAATATGGAAGTAGTTTGAAGATTTCTTGGAAAACTGGGAATGGAACTACCATTTGACTCAGCTATCCCCTCTTCTCAGTCTATTCCCAAAGGACTTAGAAACAACATACTGCAGGGACACAGCCACATCAATGTTTATAGCAGCACAATTCACAATAGCTAAACTGTGGAGCCAACCTAGATGCCCTTCAATAGATGAATGGATAAAAAAAAATGTGGCATATATACACTATGGAATATTACTCAGCAATAAAAGAAGAGGATTATAATAAAAGGAATTAATTCTAAACCTGTACTGAGCCAATTCCGATGATTCTGAAAGTACCACCAGGTTGTACTATGGAAGTTGTGGTCAATAAAATGTTTTGGTAAATAGAATGATAATAGCATTTCTCATTCTTGCCTCAACCAATACATTATGTAAACACAAAATAAGTCCTCAAAATTGCTCATAATAGAACTGGACGTGCTGCTTTAGAAACAGATCTGAAAGAACCTACATAGGTCCTAGTCTCCTAGTGTTTAGAAAACTGGCTCAGCCTTCCTATCTGAAACAAAAGCAACAACAGCAGCAGAAGCCCAGAACATTCAGCAGCAGCAGCCTGGGCTATTGCTGCGGGGAGTAGGTAGCACTACGTTGCCAAATGGCATTGCATTATTTTTCCAATGATGTTTAAAGTGGGAATTTTAATAGTATTTTAAAATAACATTTATGTCATTTTCTGATTACTAAAGTAATATTTTGATAGGTAACTGACTTCATTCTATTTCTGCTTCCTGCTCAGATCTCTGAAGCCAAGAATTACAAATCCTTCCTTCTTACTTAAAATGGGGGAAAGAAAAAATTATGGGAAGAAAAAGTTACTATTTCAATGAATTGCCCTGTAATCAAAAGGGATTTTTGTTTATAGGAATGAGATTGAGCTGTACATATGTCACAAATAATTTCTCATTTCAGTAAAAACTCTGAAGAGTTTTATGGCTATATGACAGACACATCTATTATATAAGCACACTAAACTTTGCTTTATCATTCTCCTATTTTTGACATTTAAGATTGTTTCCACTTTCAAGTTACGATAAATAACATGGTGATGAACATCTTTGAGCATAAATCTTTGACCTGCATATCAGATTATTCCCTTTGGATAAACACAATAAGCAGCAATAGTATAGTTGTTTCACACCATGTTTTTAATGAGATACTCTTCCTAGACTCCCCCCTACCTTTATTTATTCCATGTTCTTTTATTCTTTGTGACCTTTCTTTACTTGGTATCTTTAACAGTTTCTAGATATATCTAGGATTCTGTCTTATATTGTTTTCAAAAATTCTTCTAGGATTCTATTTTCATCCAGCCCTGTCAGTTGTCCTGGGCATTAGATAGATCTGAGCTCCTAAATCAGGACGGTGCTCTCATTGCTAATGCAATCTCTTAGCATCTTACATCCTATTATACTTTACAAGCCATTCCCCAGGATCTTTCAGTAGATAAGTTGGCTCTTACATTCTCATCTTCTTCTAATACTCCTGTGTTTTCAGAGCATACATTAAAATAGGTAGAAAACAACCTTTATAGCACAAACCTGCATGTTCTGAACTCTCATCTTTTTCCATGGGAAACCCCTTATGCTTAGAGAGAAAGTATGGTTTTGTATAATTCTTTTAGATCAGAATTTCACTGGGGAACATGGCAGAGATGCTGAAATTTGCAGTCATTAGCATCCAAGTTGTAGTTAAACACCTTTCTATATTCAGGGCTTGAGCAAAATAGGCCCACAGATCCACACTAGCCAACTCCCTATGGCTAAATTAAATGAAGCCAAATTTTAAAGTCTTTGGAAACCGCAAAGAGGTTTTAAATATATCCAAGTGTCTTCATTTCTTAATGATTTCACATTTCATTTTGGCATTTTCAAACTGAAAAAAAAAATAGTTTGGGGTTGTTTGTTTAAAAACTGATTTCAAAGCATCCTCTGGAAAGTCCCAGCTTTCCCATCCATTCCACTTTCTTCAAAAGATGAGGGCTTAGCAAATGCCACAACAGGGAGAGAGTGGCCCTGATGAACCCCATGAGTCTGGCATTCAGTAGAGAGAGTTCTAGACAAAATCAGTGCTTCTGCTCTGCTATGCAACCTGCATAGTCTCTCCCCTTGCATAAACTTATCTGATAAGATTACATAGACCAACCCCTCAGGGAAATTGGGGCTATTTTAAATGCAGCCTTTCTCTTCATGCTACAAACTCCATATCATCCATTTAATCAGAAAATTAAATTTACCAGGGATAAAATCTGGCCCAAATGTACTGAATAACTATAGTAGTTGTTAAAATATTAAAATACCTTAATACCAACAGGTAAATAAATATGTTTCTAGCATGCACCATCCCTGATACCAGGTTTTTCCCTAGGGGCCCCTCTCTACCTGCCCCCTCAAGGATGCTGACCCTTAAATAGGAGAGTTTTTAATTTCTGGCACAGCAAAGGACTCTATCTCCATAATCTAGCACCACTAATAATCTAGAACCACTGGGGCCAGGGTTCATTCAATTTGATGATCAAGTTCAAGAGCATATATGTATGTATATATATATATATATTGTGTATATATATACATACACACACACACACACACACACATATATGCTGTAGCTAGACACAATACCTTTATTTTATTTATTTTTATGTGGTGCTGAGGATCAAACCCAGTGCCTCACACATGCTAGGTGAGCACTCGACCGCTGAGCCACAACCCCAGCCCAAGAGTAATACATATTTTAAATCTCATTCTTGAAAGGACGAATGTGTCAGCTGATCCCAAAAACAATCATGGAATATGTGTTTTCTACAGCTCTAGTGGGATGTTATTTTATTCTCAATTACTAAACAAATACTTATTAAGCTTTGTACTCAATGGTGAGCCGGACATAATCTTGCCTCCAGGAAGCTTATAACCTAGTGCTAAAGACAAATAGCTAATGAAATAATTTCAATACTATGTAATAATGGTACAGTGTGTTAGAAGAGCTCAGAGGAGAGAACTTAGAGAGGCTTACAGGAGGAGGTGATGATAATATGAGACTTCAGTGTCACATCTACATAAGCCATATTGATGGAGTAAAGGCAACAGTTGCAACTGGGAAGGTATAAGCACCATAAACGGCCTATGGAAAGGCCTAGAAGCCAAAAAGAAGCAAGAAAATTCAGGGGTTGGGTAGAAGGAAGTGATGAGAAATGAAGCTGGAAAGTTAAACCACAAAATGATCTGCTTTTCACATCTCACAATTGCATTAGCTGATGATAAACTACTGTAGTTGGTGATTTTCATTCCTGCATATCTCAGAGTACTTTTGGTACCAAACTGTGTAGTCACAAGATTCTGCTGACCATTTTACTCTCCAAGACAGTCCTGGAACTCTACCAAGATTCTCCTGCACATTAAACACATCAGCTACAAACAAAAATAAGTGCAAGAAGGAGTTGATAGGCAGCTCCTGGGATGAAGAGGCCCTTGCCAAGGTTCCTCAAGGCTGGTGGCACCTTTGTGGTTAGCTTGGCATGGTAGGCACCTAGCTAACATCTGTTAAATGGATGAATGAATGGGAATAAGTACTGAAGTTTACAGAACAGGGATTTAGAGGACTTTGTCACCATTTCACCCTTTCCTCACATCCATCACTTCTTGCTTATTGATGTCTTTGACTTTACTTTCCTCCTTATTCTTTTTTTCCTTCTTCCTTTCTTTCTGGTGCTAGGGTTCAAACCCAGGGCCTGTGTAGCACACTAGGCAGGTGTTCTATCACTGAACTACATCACAAGATCCTTTTTCTCCTTATTCTTCAGTGCCTAGTGTCCTAGGATTACCAACTCATCCCAGTTTTCTCTTCACTTTTGTGGTTTTTAACACCAAAATCTGCATCCCCAGATACCTTTCCTACCTACACCAGTCCCAACAAACTGGAATAGTTTGTCAACTTTTTGGTGAATAGTTTTTTTTTTTTTAATGCTGAGGAAATTCTGAAGACAATGGAACATTTCAATCACTTCAAGGGCAGAAAATCCTTTGTGAGGGAAGATTTCCAACGCCTCATGTAAATTCACATTAATCTGACAGATGAACAAGGCAGGAAAGAGCATTCTTAGAAGGAACAGCATAGGCAAAAGCCTGGGATTACTCCGTCTAAATGAAATAGAAGTCCAAAGAACAGCAGAAGAGAAGAAGGAGGGGAACAGAAAGATTTCTAATTCTGAAGACAGATATTTTAGTAATGTTCATATGCAAGTCACAGTTGCTGAAAAGAAACTGTTTGGGGGCGCCAGTGTAGATGAGTGTTCTTGCTCTCACCCTCTACTGTGAATAATGAAGAATTTTCAGAACTTCCCACTATTCCCAAGGGATAGTATGGTCTGGACTTTGTCCTATCTATTACACTCACTCTGTTTGTTCCCACTGTTTATGTGAATAAATAAGAAATCTGATGTGACTAAACACCACCACAGGCTGCTTCGTGTAGCAAAGAGCTAATTTATTTTTGATCTACTACTTATGTATAAACATCTGACTCAGAGCATCTCACCTCCTCTCCAGGGACTCAAGCAACAAAGTTGATGAAACACCTGAATAATATACGGCAGAACTTGGATTCATTGCTTCTCGCTTCTTTTCTAACTCTGCTCAAAACATCTGTTTTCCCTTGTGGAAGCATGAGTTCATCAGCAGAACAGCATAGCCATCCTATATATAAATGTATTCTGGACTATGACACTTCAATGCATATGTAGCATTCTCATACTTACTACAGACTCCTTAACTGCCATGATAATCAAATAGCCTATACTGGTATTCCTTTGTGTTACACCATCTATCAAAATAATTGCTTATCATCTTCACCACATTGTATTGGTTTTACCTAAGAACACTGGTAGTTGCCTACCAAACACCCATTTTCCCTTCTTTCTTTCTAACAGAAGCTCAGTTTTGTTCAGGTGCCATATAGCCAAATGACTCAGCAGTGGGTGACTCCCTCCACCCAGCTAAGGGAATCCACCAAGGGTAATATCACACCATTGGAATGGTTGGCTCAGGACTGAGAGCATATAACGCATTGATGACTAATGAGATGCAAGAAGTCTGCTAGGGACTTTTGTCATTCTGAATAGTGTTGTGGGAACACCCTTTATGTCCTTTATAGATGTAAACCCTGCCTGATATTGTTGAAGCAATTTTGGGGCCAGACTGATGATGTAGGGAACCCTGAGATTAGAGCTAGAAAGAACCAAATACTACTAGATCATAAGGTCAGTGCTTTTATTCAAAAGTATACTAATTTTAGACACTTCCCTGAAAGATAATTTTTGGGGTGTTAAAGATGGGGGATAAAGATCCTAGAGTTATTTCTTGAGACTAATTCCACTCAGATAACTCAGTACTAATCCAAAAATAATTTTCACTAATTTGCAGCAGCCAAAATCATGGTTTACTCTGATAGTCTTAAACTGTATTCATTTTTGGTAGCAATAAGATATTCAAAGTGAAAAATTGAGAGGCAGTTGTATCATTGATACAGAAACTTTAGAAAAGGAAAAGTGCAACAGGCTAAGACCTTTGAGAATCCTCCTTCCCCATTAATAGAGCATTCTGTCATCTGAAAGATACAACTGAAAAACCCTTAATGAAAACAGATGTTAACTTGCCCAGAAAAGATGGATGGCAAATAGTACTGAGCCAATTGGGATCAAAAAATGATACAAGTGACTATGGTTAAAATTTGACCAAATGGTAGAATTATAGAAATAAGTAAGTGGACAAAAATTACTATAAATGTTAATTGATCATGAATATTAAAAGTCATGAGATGCCCTTTGAGAACGAGATATTATTGTTTCACAATCAATAAGACAATTCTTGAAGTTATTTTTTCAACTGAATGGGGAATATTTGACTTCTAGACCAGTGCTATCTGGTACAAATATAAAGGAAATCATAAAAATGAACCATGTGTGTAATATTGTTTTCTACTAGTCACATTAAAATGATGGCAAGATTAATTTTAATAATATATTTACCTAGCACAATAGACCCAAAATACAATGCCAATATGAAAATATACTATGAGATTTTAGAATCTTTTAAAAGTTTGTTGTGCATTTTATACTCAGTGAGCGCTGCAACTGAGATTGAACACATTTTAAGGGTTCAACTGGCACATGTGGCCAGTAGCTGCCACATTGAACAAGGCAGTTCTAGACTCTACACCCTTCTCAATGCCTTTCCCATATCAGAAGTACTGCCTTCCCCTGAAATAGCCCCACCTACTTCAAGATGCCCATATCTTTCCCTTACCAGCCCTAATATCATTTCAGGTCAAGAGCATTCCTAATTCACTCTTATAAAATGTATCATCCCATCTCCCAGGCTCCTACTCTAAAATTTCAATAATCTGGTATTATTAGATGCTAATCAGTTTAAGGCTAACATTTCCCAGGAAGATCTGATTTTTAATAGGTATTGGAAAGAAGATTCTCTCTTCCCAACAAAGGATTTATATACAAGGCAGGTGGCACACTCCTTTAATCCCAGCTACCTGGAGCCTAAGGCAAGAGTATCCCAAGTTCAAGGCCAGTTTTGGCAACTGAGTCAGACTCTGTCTCAAAATAAAAAAGGCTGGGCAAGTGACTCTGTGGTAAAGCACTTGCTTAGCACATGTGAGACCGAGGGTTCCATCACTAGTACCCCCCCACACACACACACAGGGAATTGTATATATCCTATGTTGAAAAAAAATGTGAATAGAAACTGCAGCTGTCCCCCATTATAAATGTACCTCAGGAGGTCCCTGGAACACTTGAAGATGCAGGTACAGTATAGTATTTTGGTACAGACTCACTGAGCACAGAGATTATTGTCTGCCATCATGTCCCTGGTGCTGAGCACTGTGTCCGGAACGAAGAGCACACAGAAAAAAAAATGGCATTAAATGTCATTGAAATTACCAGAGAATCACAAGTGAGATCTCAGTTAGAGTTACCCAACAGGAAAAAGAAATTCACAGGCATGACTAAGGTTGTTCTTCTGTTTTTAAGTATAAGAGTCGGTCTTTTTTTAACCTTTATTTTATTTATTTTTATGCGGTGGTGCTGAGGATCGAACCCAGTGCCTCACTACATGCCAGGTGAGCACTCTACCACTGATCCACAACCTCAGCCCCCCAGAGTCAGTCTTTTATTAGAAAGTGGGAAAAATAAAATGACATAGAAGGAAATAAAATGGGTAAAAATCCCTTAAAGGCCACGAATCAGAGAGCAGAGTATATATGACTAAACTTTGGAGATTGGAGGAAAGGATATTTATACAATTCATTCAACGAATATTTCTTGAGCTGTTATGATATACCAAGCTTGCACTTGGCAGTAGCCACATGAATACAAGACATTGTTACTATCCTAAAGGAGCTCTAGACTCAGGAAGAGACAGATGTGAAAATAAACAGCTCCCTGCTCTGTGATGAGATGAAACCTATGCTATCACGGAGGTATTTATAAAGAGGAAGGGGGTCCAAGAGGAAGGAATAATTATTTAGAGAATTCTCAGTTGGCTGCATAAAGGAAGGGAAAATAGGCCTTGAGGGATGACCAGGTGAACCTGCCAGTTAAATCTAATGCATGCAAAGAACAAAGGCAAGAAATGCATGAAACATTCTAGAAAGGAAAGCAATTCAGTATAATCAGGGCAGAGTTTTAGATGGAAACTAAAGAGTGGCAGGAGATGATAGTGAAAAATCAGACTGAGTCCAAATCACAAAGGGCCTTGCATGTTCTGCACAGGGAATTAGACTCTAGCCTAAAGGTTGAGGGGAACTGGTCAAAAGTTTTAAGCAGGGGCTGGGATTGTGGTTCATGTCACCTAGCAGGCAGGGACACTGGGTTCAATCCTCAGCACCATGTAATTGTAAAATAAAGATATTGTGTCCACCTAAAACTAAAAAGTAAATATTTTTTTAAAAAAAAAAAGTTTTAAGCAGGTTCATGAAAGGATAGAATATCTCTGTGCACACGAAGTCAAAAGTGATCACGTGATTTGTTTTGGCCAATTAAATGTGACTAGAAGTGATGTGGATCTCTTCCAGACAGGTGTTTAAGAACCAGTGAATGCTCTGCCACGTTCTTGTTTACTTCTACCCAGTGGCCAGCAATTTTAGGATATATCATATCCTAAAATTAGGATAGTGACTTTTCTTCTACCTGGTTCCTGAGTGAGCCAGGTAGAAGAAATGAGCAGAACCCTCCTCTTGAATGACAGCATATCTGCAGCAAGAGTAAGAAATAAACCTTTGTTGTCTTAACCACTTTGATTTGTAGTTTGTTTATTACTACAATAAAACTGCAGGCCATTCTGACTGATGCAGCAGGACAGCAGTAAGATCGGATTTATTTTTTAAAAAGGTAATGGATGGCAACACAGAGTGTAGACTAGAGGTAGGAGAGGAAGTTAATTACAGACAAGGAAACCAATATGGAGATGATAAAGGGGCTGGGGTTGTAGCTTGATGGTAGAGCATTTGCCTAGCACATGTGAGACACTGGGTTCAATTCTCGGCATCACATAAAAATTAATTAATTAAATGTCTACCTACAATTAATTTTTTAAAAAAGAGATGATAAAGGCCTAAAATTAAAGCAAAAATAGTGAGGTGAATAAAGTGAGTTACACTTAAGAAATATTTGGATTGCAATATCAATAAGAATTTAGTAACTAGCAATACATTTGTAATATGGTTTGTACATATTTTAGTGACCTATTCCTATAAATAAATTATCTCAAAACCTATCAGCCTCAAACAATGATAAATACATATTATCTCATAGTTTTCATGGGTCACGAAGTTCAAGAACAGCTTATCTGGTGGCTCAGGGTCTCTCATGAGGTTGCACAGTCAAGGGACTGGCCAGTATTGCTGTCATCTCAAGCTTTGAGTGGGCCTAGAGGATACACTTCCAAGGTGGCCCATTCACATGGCTGATAAGTTGATGCTGTCAGCAAGATGCTTCAGATCCTTGTCATATGGACCTCCCACAAGGTTGGTTGAGTGTCCTCATGACATGGCCACTGGTTTTCCCTAGAATGAATGACACAAAAGTTAACATGGTCAAGTGACAAGTTCCCTTATGACCAAACCTTAGAAGTCACACACCATCACTTCTCACATACTCTGGTCACACAGACCAAACATGACACCTTGTAGGAGGAGACCATAAAAAGATGTGAATACAAATAATTGAACATAAATTGGGGCCAGCTTGGAGCCTGAATATCCCAATGAATAAGATGAAAGTAAAAACGCTCACTCTGAGACTTCCAGCTTCAACGATTGAGTGATGGGATTAAACAAGATAAAGAACACAAGAAGGAAAAAGAACAGTTTGAAAGGCGAATGTGGAGATAGTTCAATTTTGGACATACAAAGAGAGGTGACTAATCATCATTCAAAAATAAGAAGCTCTGGGCTGGGGTTGTGACTCAGAGGTAGAGCACTCGCCTACCATGCGTGAGGCACTGGGTTTGATCCTCAGCACCACATAAAAAATAAAATAAAGATATTGTGTCCAACTATAACTAAAAAATAAATATTAAAAAAAGAAACTCCTAAGAGAAGTCAGAGTTGACAATTTAAGAGTCAACGTCATCTAAGCAGAGAAGGGAGTGAAAGCAAAAAATAATATGGCTCAGGAATAATAATATGTACAAAGAAAAAAGAAGAAAGAAAGAAAACACAGAGAAAAGAACCTTATGGAGAGAGTTATGTTTAAGGGAAGGTGAGAGGAATAATTCAGCAAACTGCACAGGGCAGAAGGAATTAGGGAAGTAAGCAGAGAATGAGGGTGGTCTCGTCAGCGGAGGCAGTGATGGAGAGTTCTGTTAGAGTTTCATCAGCCATGTCAAGTGATATAAACAATCAAGCAATATGAAAACTGAGAGAAGGCCACCAGATTTCACAGTGAAGGTGGGTGGCCATATGGTGAGTAGTCTCAGTGGAGGTGGGACGGTAGTATTCACCTGAATGCATGATTTCTCCCTTGTGATTAAACTTTCTTCTCACGCAGTAGAGGTAGCGTCCATCTTACCAGGCCCACAACATAATACCTTGAGTTCAGAACAAGCACCCATTATATAAGAATGAGTACCTGTGGTAATGAAAAACTCCTTTTATCCTTGGCTTATCATGCTCTACCTTTTGATGCAGAATGGATGGGTCAAAGACAGAGCACTATCTCTTCCCACATAACCATGCCTTCTTGAGAAGGTCAGGATGTTGACAATCTTCTTAGGTAAACTATATTACTAAGGTAGCTACTCTCAGTGGATAGGGTTATAGCTAACCCAAAATCACAGGAGTAGAAAATAGTAAGAAGAGATCATCTTGACAAATCTTCTTAAGGATAAACTAAGACCCAGGAAGATTAAGTTACTTGCTCAAAGTCATCTAAGTTTTTCTTTTCTCTTTTTTTCTTTTTCTTTTCCATTCTTTTCTTTCTGTCTTCCTTCCTTTTTTTATTCTTACTTTTCTGCAGGGGTAGGGAGATATCCAGGCTTCTTAACTCCCTGTCCAGTGATCTTTTAACACAATCAAATTTTTTCACACTATTACACACATACATACATACACACACACACACACACACACACACACCTGATATCAAAAGAAAATAGTGTCCAGTAGTCTAATAGACATTTCCAATTTAACACCACCAAAATGGATCTCTTGATTTCAGTCTTCAAAATATATCTCTCCTCCCTTAGTACCCCCATAACTCTAAAAAATACACCACCTATACCCCAGAAATCTTCCTTGACATCTCATTCTCTCTCTCATCTTCATAACATTTTTATTTGCATATTATCACTCCCTCCTCACTGGAATTTATGTTCCATGGAGGTTTTCTGGTCTCTATAAAATCTTTAGTGCCTAAAAGTGCCTACCATATAGTAGGTACCTAAAAAAACATTTATTAGATAAATCAGGTAGTATTTTTTAAATACTTTTTAGTTGTTGATGTACCTTTATGTTTTATTTATTTATATGCGGTGCTGAGGATCGAACCCAGTGCCTCACACATGCTAGGCAAGTGCTCTGCCACTGAGCCACAATCCCAGCCCCTAAATCAGGTAGTATAATTAGGTAGTATTAAATCTAAAGTTCAGAAAATTTTCAAATGGGAATATTATTTTTAGCCAAATAAGAACTTACTGTAGAGACTCACCAGGAACTGAAAACAGAAATGTCGCTGTCATTGCTACCATTAACATAGTTGGTCTGTGGTTTGGAGATATTCACAGTGCTCCAAGACCTTTGTCTAAGATCCAATACCAGACAGCTAATATGCTCAGGAGCCAGTGACCTTCAAATGACAGGAGGTAATATGAGAAAACCAAAACTCATTACTATTCTAAATTAATGACTTTGGCCATACACTGTCAGTATCCACTGAGCCGCCCTCATTCCTAGTCATCCTGCCAGGAAATTTAGAGAAACAAATTCAGTCACAAAGCAATAAAGGGCCCTGCTGTGAGGGATCCAATTCCACTGATTCATTCATTCAAGTCATTTATTCTATTCATCCTGTAAACTTTCATTGAGTGGATACTATGTGCCAGACACTGCTAGAGGCCTAAGCTAAAATATTTCTGGCATAGTGTTTACTCTTGTTTTTGTTCCAGTCATGGTAGTTGTTATCCCTGTCACCGACATCTTCATTATTCATGCAAAGCTGAAGGCATGTAAGGGTTCTCATGGGAACCTAAGGAATGGCATTAGGTGTCCCAGACTTGTTTTTCCCACCATGGAAGGTGATATTCACACTTATCAAACAATCCCACCTACAACCACCAGCAAGTTGCTTTCTCCTAAGAACTGAACTCTGTGTCCCGGAATAGTATCTCTGTTAATTGAGTCACAGGGATAAAGAGAAACATTTGATCTTATTTCAGAGGGGAAACTCCAGTACCCAACTTTGGCACTATTTTCCCTGTTATAATTTAATCCTAAGAATCCTGTAAACCCTTAGGATGATAATGAAAAAATAAATGGCTGGGTGCACTGAATCCTTATTTCAGTCTAAGAGCTTGATCTTGGCATCCATTTTTAAACTTTTCACATGATCAGTTGTAACTTACAATGATACAATAGAAACTATTTAGGAGCTAACAAGACGCTGATCACTGTTTGTGAATTTAGAAATAGTTGATAACACCCAAGAAATCAGAGGGTTAAACTTTTTCAGACTTCTTAAAAACCAACAGTAAGGCCTAACACCTTGCAAAATAAATTAGGAATAAGAAAGATTCACCTGTGTTAAAATTTGTTGAAGAACTAAAGCTATTTTGAACACTTCAAACAACCTCCTTCTGTTTGACTCTCATCAAGAACTTCCTTTACCTCCTTGGAATCTTGATTTTCTTTAACATATCCATAGGGCTTCTCTTCTTTCCCCAGGTGGGCCTATTGTCACTAAGGGTTCTTAACATGATGCATTCATTTCCTTAGGCTGCTATAACAAATTACCACAAAGTGGGTAGTTTAACTCAACAGAAATGCATTCCCTCTCAGTTCTAAAGGGGAGAAATATGAAATCAATGTGTCTGCAGAGCCATCCTCTCTTTGATGGCTCCAGGATGCATCCTTCTGCTGAGAGCCACAGCCGAGTCGGAATGGCCCCTGGCATTTTGCCAACAGTATTGGTTGAGAGGCAAGCCATTACTGTCCACCTCGGCCCCCCGCCACTTTGGAGTTCTCGCACTGCTTTTGAGTTCTTGTGGAGTTCCCCTTGAGTTTGGGTTGAGCTCTCTCGGGGATTCCTGAAGAGTTCGAATTGGTTGGGGAAGTGCCGGAGGAGGGAGTTCCGGTTGCTGGTTCCTGGAGGAGCCACGTGGCGTTTGGGAGAGTTCCCGGGAGTGTGTGTGGAGTGTGCTGGTGGAGTTCAGAAATAAAGTTTGTTCCTGCTTCAGTGGCTCGTGATTTGTGCCCAGCCAGACTGTGGCATCCCTCTTTCAGTCCCTGGTAGTGGCCAGTAATCCTTGGCATCCCTTGGTTTGCAGCTGAACCACTCCAATCTCTAACTCCATCTTCACTCACATAGCTGCCCTCCCTCTATGTGCATCTCCTCCAAATCTCCCTCTTCTTATAAAGACATCAGTCATTGGATTTAGAACTCTTCCAATCCAGTATGACCCCAACTGAACTTGATTACATCTAAAAATACCCTATATCCAAATAAGGTCACCTTCACAAGTATCAGAGGTTTAGACTTCAATTATCATTTTGGAAGGCACAGTTCAATCCCCAACACCCAAATTCTGAGACTTCTAAATCTGGAAAAAAAAAAAAAATCCTACCAAATGGCATTCTAAACATGAGATAGCTCTTAGCCTCCCATGGCCTTCTCTATGAAACTGGAGCAGTGCCTTTCTGTCTTTAAAAGTTTGTTGCCAGTTATAATGAAACAACTTTCCTTCCCTACCCCTTCTTTCCTTCACTACTTCCTTTCTTCCCTTTTTCCCCCCTCCCTTCCTTCTCTCCTGACTCTTTTCATTTCTTTCAACATTCTTTTCTTCTCACAAATACTTAAAACTCTTCATAATGTGATAGCTTCATTATGGTGCAATAGAGGACAGAAATCTAAAGTCAAATTTCCCACATTCAAAATTCAACCCACAGAAATGCCCAATTCTAAGCCTGAACAAAAGAATCAGTAAGAAGATTACATTGTACCGAAAAATCAAATTATAAGGCAGAAAGTAGTGATTGCCAAAACAGAATCATAAGCACAATGGCACAAAAATACTGAGAAAATAAATCGATTCCTGCTGGAAAGAATCAAGTTTGACCCTAAACAATATATAGGATTTGGATTTTCAGAGATTTTGGAAAGAGAGACCCAAGTTGAACTGGGTGCGAAGGCATCAAAACAAGAAAATACAGCAGATTTATACACTTCTCAGTGTGTCAGAGGCCTTTTCATATGTCTTTGCTACAGAACCATTTCCAGAAATTTTAACAGAAAAGAGATTGCGGGAGGGGAGGGAATCACCAAAAAACATGATCATCTTGGTTGGCGATATATATATATATATATATATATATATAAAATAATTTTTTTCGAATTTTCTTTAATGAGCATACATGGTTTTTAGGAAAAGTAGTATTTTAATTTCTTCAAGAAAGATTTTCAAATCACCTCAAAATTGTTATTCCAAAAAAGAGAAGTCTAATCTTGAGATACTGAATCATAACTGAGACAACTACAATCATGTTGATTACCGCACAGGGGAAGAAAATGGCCAGGACAGGTAGTTGATCAATCAGGTGGTTCCTGCAGATTCCTGCAGGCATTTTAGTCTCCACATGAAGGACAGCATAATGTGGGATTTTCCTTTTTGGTAAGTAATGTCTGCCCTCTGCTGGTGACTCTGAAGTTACCAACAGCAAGAGTTTGCCTTTTTCAACTCCCAAGACAAAAGAGATAAAGAGGCAAAAAATGTAAAATCACCATTCTGATCTTAAAAACATTATTTTTGTTACTTTGACAGATTTTTTTTTTATTTCTTTAAGATACTCCTGCATCAGAGAGGAAAACCCATTTGTTCACTCCCACTCTTGAGCCAGTAGTACAGCCAGCCCCAGCCAGGCCAGAGGAACAGGCATTCATTCACTTGACAACAGGGCAGTTTTGTAAGGTATAGAGGAACTGGGGATGGATGCAGTACCTGATTGGTACTTGATGGTGGGGAAGGAGTTTGGAGAAAATGATGTGGAGAGTCATTCATTCAGAAAGTAATCAGATGCATCTACCAACTCAAGGTCTTAGATTAGGGTTTTTCTGAATTATGCAAAATTCTCAACATCAACATATTACCTTTCAAGACTGGCTAATTTTGATTATGGAGCTATTCTGTGTAGTCTAGGATGCTTAGCAACATCCTAGCCTCTAGCTACCAGGTCCCCCTGAACTATGACAACCCTTAAATATCTCCAGACATCGCCAAATACCTCTCCCCCATACTGGGAAAGGGGTAAATTGTCCCCTGCTAAGAACCACAAGTTAGACCCAGCCTCATTTCCTTTTAAATCCAAGATATATTTACAAACCATCACTCTTCTGTGTGCAAATGTTCAGGTATGATAAGGACTAAGAACTCTCTATGTCCCCCTGTGCCAAGTCTTCTCCTGGGGTTTGATTTCATCAACTGTAAAAATCTGATATCATAACACATCTTCTAAGACTATTGTTTGTTTAGTTAACAAAAACTTACTAAGTGTTCTGAGGACCTTCGTGACATGAAACAAGCCAGAAAAATGAGATCCCTATGAGGAGCATATAGCACTGGACAGATGTGCTTCCAAAGTAAAATTAATAACCAGTCCCTTAAGAAAGAAGGCAGCATTTTAAGAAAGAAGCATTGTGGGTCCACAACCTCTTATTCACATTTCTGCAATCAAAAAAATAAACAAACAAACACTGAGTTGTAGATTTAGTTCAGTGGCAGAGCACAGAGCACAGAGCACTTACCTAGCATGCACAAGGCATACAGTTCAATTCTCAGTCTTGAAAATACAATACATATACACACGCTGATAATGTTTTTCCCTTGCATTTGATATTGAAGTCTATATGGTGGCACAACCTGAGCTGACATAAATGAGGCTACTTTTAGTTTTCATTTGTCCTACTGAGTATGAATATTCATATTTTTCTGTACAAATATTAATGTATTTGGCATAAGAGCTTTCCTCAGACTGCTAGGGGTATCACACAACATATATCATAGATAACTGTTTTAATTTTCTGAATTCCAAAACAATCCCAATTTCAAAACACATATGGCCCCAAGGGCTTTGGATAAGGGTACATAAATTAACAAGGAAGTGAGCAAAACAAGAGCTAACACTTTTACACTGTACATACTCACTATTTTTTATTTGCATCTTTTTACCATGCCAGACAAACCATGAGCTTATGAAATAAATAGGGGAGGAAATGGAGTGTGAGTTTGCAGATAAGGCAAGTAAATTTTGTCCCTTGAACAACATAAGTAGCGTCATCCAAAGAAACCAGTCACTATTTACACTCATCACCCTGGGAGACAAGAAAGAGGTCATACCTGGTTGCAGATGCAGCATGGTCCCTCTCTGCAGCTGCCTATGAAATGGGGCTTCTCTCCAGCTTCAGCTGGCAGGAACCCTCTTCAGCTTACCCAGTGACTGCCTGTTCTCAAGCTTTCTTCATGCCCATTCAGCCCTCCCCATCTTCTCACTGATGTATTTGTTCGTATCTCAAATATTTTTAGCCTCTAGTACATGCCAGACACTGTGCTTGCCACAGCAACCTTCTCTTTCTGCTTCCTTTTTCTGGGAAGAGGGAGATATCATGCTTTTTTGTTATTACTTCAGAAAACAGTGGAATAAAAGAAATTTTCAAGGTATCTTCTAAAATATATCTTTAGGGATTTCATATAAACCATTGACTTATTCCATGATTAACGGATGTGAGTTTATTTTCCTTTTTATGATGTACACATGTAATTATCAGCAAATCATATGGATCTTTGGACATTATGTCTTCCCAAATGAAACTGAAACCAGCATGTGAGACGAAACTCAATTGTCCACTTCTGTTGGCAGGTGGAGTCTGCCTAAGCTGTAGACCTCTGCAGCCAAGAAAGCCCACTTTAGTGTTAGCAGCTAATTACAGCAGGGGATGCCTCCTGGCATCAGCAAGAATCACAGCCAGCAAAGCCAGATTCTTCACTACTAACAAGTGGTGTATTATAGTTCTTAATGGCAGGCTATGCCCTCCAAGATCAGAGCAAACCTCAGCAACTCACCGCCACCTTCTTCTTTCCAGGTCCTTTTTTTTTGTTGTTGTAATAAATGACAGCAGAATGCATTGCAGTTCTTATTACACTTATAAGAACAATTTTTCATATCTCTGGTTGTATACAAAGTATATTCACACCAATTCGTGTCTTCATACATGTACTTTGGATAATGATGTCCATCACATTCCACCATCCTTGCTAAACCCCTGCCCCCTCTCTTTCCCTCCCACCCCTCTGCCCTATCTAGAATTCATCTATTCCTCCCATGCTCCCCCTCCCTACCCCACTATGAGTCAGCCTCCTTATATCAGAGAAAACATTCGGCATTTGTTTTTTGGGGATTGGCTAACTTCACTTAGCATTATCTTCTCCAACGCCATCCATTTACCTGCAAATGCCATGGTTTTATTCTCTTTTATTGCTGAGTAAAATTACACTGTGTATATATGCCACATTTATTTTATCCATTTTTCCACTGAAGGGCATCCAGGTTGGTTCCACAGGTTAGCTATTGTGAATTGTGCTGATGTGGCTGTGTTCCTATAGTATGCTGTTTTTAAGTCTTTTGGGTATAGATCGAGGAGAGGGATAGCTGGGTCAAATGGTGGTTCCATTCCCAGCTTTCCAAGGAATCTCCGTACTACTTTCCAGATTGACTACACCAATTTGTAGGCCTACCAGCAAAATATGAGTATGCCTTTTCCCCACATCCTTGCCAACACTTATTGTTTGTGTTCGTAATAGCTGCCATTCTGACTGGAGTGAGATGATATCTTAGAGTAGTTTTGATTTGTATTTTTCTGATTGCTAAAGATGATGAACATTTTTTCATATATTTGTTGATTGATTGTATATCCTCTTCTGAGAAGCATCTGTTCAGTTCCTTGGCCCATTTGTTGATTGGGTTATTTGCTTTTTTGGTGCATAGCTTTTTGAGTTCTTTATATACCCTAGAAATTAGTGCTCTATCTGATGTGTGAGGAGTAAAGATTTGCTCCCAGGATGTAGGCTCTCTGTTCACCTCACAGATTGTTGCTTTTGCTGAGAAGAAACTTTTTAGTTTGATTCCATCCCATTTATTGATTCTTGGTTTTAATTTTTGCACTATAGGAGTCTTATTAAGGAATTTGGGGCCTAATCCCACATAATGAAGATTAGGGCCTACTTTTTCTTCTAGTAGACACAGAGACACTGGTTTAATTCCTAGGTCCTTGATCCACTTTGAGTTGAGTTTTGGCATGGTGAGAGACAGGGGTTTAATTTCATTTTGTTGCATATGGATTTTTCCAGGTTCTTATCTATGAATTTGAAGAATGAAATCTAAGGATGATAACAAAAGGCAAGAGTGAAAGGAGTATGATTTATTCAAGTGAGTGAGAAGAAAAGAGAACTTTTGCAATGAGAAAGGGGAACCAATAGCTAGCAGGTTGCTGCCTATATGTACTAGTCTAAGGGTTTATATAGCTCTCTAGCCAATGCGATTGGTCAAATTTTATGTTAATAAGGTCTTACAAAATACCAACACTATATTGGTCAAAATCTATGCTAAACAAATATTGGGAAAGTACCAATGCTGTTGGTTAGCCCCTGAATGTGAACTTTTCTGTAACCTCCATTTGGGTCTGCCCCCACTTCCATTTTCCCACTGCTATGGGACAAAAGCTTGGATTCAATGTAAGTTAAATTGCTTTTGTGTTATTGTTAATGTAAAGGGAATCTAAGTCTATAAAAGCACTCACCCATTATTGTGTTTGTTTATGCTTCTCTCACCCCCAGTATACTAAATAACTCTTTAAGAACTTCTTTGTATTTACCAACTATAGGTGCTTAATAAATATTGGGTGAATTAATATAAGAATGTTCTTCTAACCTTCAAGTTGAAGATTTGCTGTTTTATTACTGAGCTCAGTGGCTGTTTCCTGTTCTTTAAGACAAGAGCTGCAGCTAACACTTAGATATGTATAGGATTTTGCAATTTTCTAAGGGGTTTTCATGTACTTTAAAAATAAAAGTTACATTAAATCACTCCAAAAAAATAATACATGTTGTCCACAGGAGTGGTAGTTAGCAAGCTTCCCTTTTACACTTAATGGAGTTAGGAGAAGTTCTTTCCTTCCTTCCAAGTGGTTCAATAAACACTGGCCTTGAAAGGCAGAATTTGAAAGTGTACATTTCAGATGCCAAGAGAAGCATTGCTACCCTCTTCAACTAAAAGAAAATGAAAAAGTAAAGAATGTAAACAGCATCAAAAGGAATACAAGTTGGGACTCAGTAAAATTCTGTAAAATAAACTATGTGGAGCAAGGAAATGCTTTCCCAAAAAAGGTACAGAATCACTACTGATAATGGCAAACACTGATTCCAAAATTGCTCCATTCAAGGGGTTTTGATTCAATTTCCCCATAGAAGAAAATTGGCCACTAGAGGGCGCTATACCAAAATCCAATGAAACTCCCTCAGTGAGCTTCCCATAAAGCAAGCGGTCTTAAAGACTTACCACCAAGTTCTCAGTGCTCTCAGGACTGATTTCCCAATCAACTCTCCATGAACTATGTTCTATGGAAAAGAATTCAATCTTCTGTTCTAGACTTCAAAATTGTGACACCACTTCTTAGAAACAGAGAGACACAAAGTATCAACACTACCTGAGTCTGGAACCTGCTTCTTAGTTTTAACCTGATACCTATATGAGTGGTGCCTGTCCTATCCTTGAATCTGCTTGTGAACATAGAAACTTACTTAATTCGTTTTCCATTTCCCTTAAGTGCACTGATGACAAGTAAATCAGAATATGAGGACACACAAGGCTTTTAGATTTAACAATTAATAATTAAGATTAAGAGAATTGCTTGTCATTTAGAAACACCAGGATTCATCCTTTTAATTGCCATCTGGATTTCTTGTAGATTATTTGATTTGTCTAAGCCTTATTTACTTTCATTCAAAAGCCCTCAAATTTTGCTAATTTGGCATGCCAGAGATTCAGCTAATTGCCTCAGCAAAAAAAATAAAATGAAATATGAAGGAGCACAGCACTTGAACCAAATGGTGGTAAAGAAAGCATGGGAAGTAGGGGAGACCTGCTTACCAACCACATTAGTCATCATCAGTTACCTGTGCGACCATGAGCAAGTCACTGCACCTCCCTTAACCTTAGAGACAAAAATGGACTGGAAGAGAGGATTTAGTTTTTTATATTTAAGTAAACATCTTCTTCCATAATGGAAGGGGAATGGTTTATCAATGCCCTGGCTTTATAGAGATGGTGGATGGATTCCATTTGGTTTTACCTATGTACATGAGGTTTTCCCTAGCATTCTATATCTTCTCCAGGTCCCCAGAATCACGTCCCGCATCAATCACAGGAGTGGAGCTCATGAATGTGGGACAGATGTTCCAATGCTGACTGTGAGTCTTGGGACTTGTCACAAGTGTACTCAATTACATGTGTCAGAAGGAAAATAGTGGACTAAGTGAGGTGTTCATTTCTCTCATGTAACCAAGAAACTTGAGTAGCAGGTAACCCAGGCTTGGCTGCTCAAGCAACAGGTTCCTTCTACTCCCTGTTCGGCCATTCTTAGCAAGTAGTCACAAAATGGCTGGACATCTTTGAGCATCCTGTTTCCACTGCAGGCAGGAAAAGGGGAAAAGGAAAAGACAAAGGGCTTATACCAGTGAGCTGTCCATTTGTCTTAGAAAAATAATAGCTTTCCTTCCAGAAGCCTTATCCAGGGGAAGATGTCAATATTTCATTTACATCTCATTGGTAGCACTATCCATGTGACCATGAAAGAAGCCTAAGTATTTTTTTTTTTTTTTGATGGGCACATTGTCACACTGAATCAAATTAAAGATACAACAGCAAGAGGAAAAAGGAAAATGGAAACTGAGTAGGCTACTAGTTGCATATGCCATAGGAAGGAGAAATATATTGAGACACAAATTAGGGGAGGGGGTATTCATATTAGGCATTGGAGGATATGCAGATGGCTATTTAAGAAGGAATCCTCACCATATACCAATAAGACATCCACTAATGAAGCTTCTCCTTGTGGAGTCTCAGTACCCATTCCAATGGAGACGTGGTTCCATTTGACACCACACATAGATGAGTCATTTGTCAATACCTAATGAGCCAGCAGAGCCTGGAGGTCTCTCTCTCTCTCTCTCTCTCTCTCTCTCTCTCTCTCTCTCTCT
>NW_026000094.1:0-2812 GCF_001458135.2 Marmota marmota marmota
GAGGCGCCCGGGGCTGCTCGGTCCCTCCAGCGGATGAGCATCTTTTCCCTCAGTTAAAAACAACCCAGAAAATAAGACGACTAACAGGTAAGAAAAGTTTCTAAAAAGGACCCGCCATACACAGGTATAAAACAGGGCGTGAGACGAGACGGTGTTCACACGCCAGCCGCTCCACCCTGGCTGGTCCTGGAGGAGAGCGGGCGGCGGGACGGTCAGCCGCTCCACACTGGCTGGTCCTGCAGGAAAGCAGGGCGGCGGGACGGTCAGCTGCTCCACGAATACGAATGTTATTGCTGTTGTTTTTCCCTTCGCTAACAATCTTCTTCCGCATAGAAACAATGAGCAATGAGGCGGCACAGTCCCCGACGATGGCTACACACAGGGAGAGTCAACAGCCAACGCGAGATACCTCTTCTCCCTTTTTATGAAAAGAACCTCACTGTACCTCACTGACGGGGCGGGGGGGGGGGGGGCGGCGCGGGCAGGCGGAGGGGCGCAGCAGGGCTGCCCCTGGAGGGAATCGGCAGGGACCACCCAGCGCCCCACCCACTCACCAGGGGCAGGGACCCGGGGGCCAGGCGGAGGCAGCCGAGCTGCCCAGGAAGGCCCGAGCACAAACTGCTGGTGAAGGAGCCTGCCCACCCCATCCTCCCGCCCACTGGCTCTGGCAGGAAGTGGTGGCAGGCATGGGCCCAGGTGGGACAGACTCGCGAGACAACAGGACCTTCCCAGGGCCAGCTGGCACGCGGGAGTTCCACCACGTCACAGCGCTTCCCATACTGGAAGAGGGCCTGGGTACCATGGTGACCAGGCAGGGCCAGGAGGCCCTGCCCCACAGTGGCCGAGAACAGCGTGTCCCTCCGGGGCCCAGCACACAGCGGGGCCTGGCTCACTGCGATCCTCAGACCTGGCGAGAAAGAGCCACACACAAGCACGCCACACACTTTAAAGCTTTGCTCCAACTGAATCCTTTAGTTTCCCTTCAAGAAATGACTGAAAAAACACAATTCTGGAAAAACATGGCTGGAAACAGCGTTCTGCGTGCTGCGTAACAAAACGGACCCTTTACAAGAAGACACGGTAATAATGCCCATGGACGGGTCTACCTACGGCAGGGCGCGACACCCCATGCATACAGGTCTCGTAACTGCAAAAGGAAAAGAAAAGCCAAAGAAAAACCCCAAACAAACGCTGCCTATACATGATGTCCCTTTGCATTGCACTTCACAAGGGGGTCCCGGCAGCCACCGACCGAGCCCCCTCAGTAAACCAAGGGCAAGACCCCACAGGCAATTTTGTCACCCGGGCGTCAGGGCTTAGCAGTCTCTGGTCTTTGTTGGTCGCTGCCGGCGGCGTTGGGCGATTCCAAGGCCCTCGGCCCTGCACACGCGGTCCCTGCCTCCCCCGCGTGCAGGGCCTGGGCGCCAGGACTCGAGCGGACTCCTGTGCCATCGCCCACGTAACGAAGACCACAACTTCGGAGGGTGGCCGCCTTTGTCTACCGGGAAATCATCCTTCAAGCTTGGGCATAGAAACCTTATACAATTGCATAACAGCTGAGGGCAAACGAGATTATTTGGAATAAATGCAAGTAACCTATTCTGACAGTGGCAGGTTCAGTCGCTGCTGAGACGATGTTGTGGGGGTGAGAAGACGAGTCGGGCTGGCTGTACAAGACGCTGGAAGGCACAGAGCGACCCCCAAGTTCAGTTTCTGCGATTCGTTTCTTGTGATTCCCTTGTTCAACCAAGCACCAGAGGGGATTCCAAGCACTCAGCACTTAGGGTTTGCACTGCTCTAGAAATTGGTAAAAACTTAGTCAACAGGAGTAGAAAGACAGGGCCAGTTTCTGACAAAGTGCAGTTCCAAGTATACATTTAAATGAACAAATAAAAAAGTAATATAATGCTGTGTTTTGTTCCAATGCTGCAGCCTCAGTCCCGAAACGGGGCACCGTGGCCGACTGGAGAGGCTCCCGCGGCCTAGGTGCTCCTGCCTGGCCACGCCACGCCCTGCACGGGCCAGCACCTCGCGGGGGCGCTGGGTGGTGGAGCTGGGGGCAGAGCAGCCCAGGGCTGGCGTGTCCCGCGCCCACGCGGCTCTGCTTCCTGGGGCCTGGGGCCTGGGGCAGCGGCATGGCGGCGGTGGGGGGGGTGTGTGGTGTGGGTGGCCAGGGGCGGCGTAAGGCGGGCAGTGCTGGGCTCGTCCGGCTCGCGGCGCTCTCCCTGCTCCTCCTGGCGGCAGCAGGAAGACCCGGGTCCTTGTTGCTGAAAAAATAGACTCTGAAGAAAAACCCTTGCTGTCCTCACAGCCGCGGGCACAGACGAGCGGTGATGGCTTCTGGGCGGGCACACGCCGCCCGCCACATGGGCCTCACATGGCGACGGCCGGGGCTCCGCAGTCAGTCAGTCTTTTAAAAAATGTGTTGGCTTTCTGAGTATCAAGTCTCCTTGTGGATTTTAAATAGCTTATAACAAAAGTGTCCACGTTAGAACCTCCGGCCAGAGAGGCTGCGCCGCGGCTCTGCTCCCCTGCACTGGGCCCGTGGGGATTCTGCAGTGGATCCCGACAGTGCGTGGCGCCAACACTCACTTGGTAGTAGGCACAGAAGAGACGTTGTGCTGGGGGGCTGCACCCCACCTGCGGCCCGCTGCCCCGAGTTGTGTCCGCACCCGACACGGGCAGGCGGCGCTGGGCTAGGGCTCCGGCTCGGCACTGCCCTCGCCTCCCGCGTTCTCCGGGCGGGGCCGCGGCCACAGCTGCTCCTGCAGCTCCTTCACCACCTTCTCCAGGTGCTCCCGGGCCTCGCGCT
>NW_026000095.1:0-2658 GCF_001458135.2 Marmota marmota marmota
TTTTATTGAAGCCAATGCAGGCAACAAGCCATGGGCACCACCGGGTCTGTCTCCACCACTGACTAAGGGCTGTTAAAAGTTGAGATTTCACATACAGTAAATAAGGTGTTGGGTAAACTCTAAATCTGGCTACATTCGGCCTCCCAACAGCCCCAGGAAACATCAAGGATTTGGAATGGACACCAATGGTTAGAGAAGTGCCCTTAAAGCAGGCCAAGGACCAAGTGTTGGCTGGCTCCCAACAAAGGAGGAAGTATGCTTCACCCACTGTGGCCATGCACAGATAGCTCCTGGCCAGGGTCCAGGCCAGGTGGGCCAGGGTCCCAGCAGCACCACATTGCCTCCAAAACTCACCCTCAGGTGGCAACACTCACTGTCCCCAGGCCAGGCAGGTGTGACCCCAAAGACCCCACCTGTAGGCCTGAGCTACCCAGCAAGGAGAGGAGTCTCCACCAACACAGATGAAGACAGCATGAAATTCAGGAACAGAAGTGTAATGAAAGATTTCTTCTCCAAAGACGTGGGTCAAACACACAAGCAGTGAAATACAGGGCAATTTTAAATCAACCGAGCACAAACAAAGCCAGAGTCGAGCATGCAGGCTGTGCTTCAGCTCTGCCACTTGTCTCTGGAATGAGTCTGGTTTGTGGGCCTCAGTGGGGACCCAGTGGTGACTCATGGATGGATGGGAGGCCACATCCGCCACTGAACAGCACCAGTGGCTCCGTCAGTGCCCACAGATGTCAGTTTTCCCAGTGTGATGCACCTTCAGGACACTCAGTGCAGCTGCACTCATCAGACACAAATGTTGAAAAGGGAAGACATGGGCCCTTCAGGCGACACAGGTCCCAACACGGAGACCATGCCAGCTTTGACAGTGAATCCACGTGTCCTCCAAGGGCAGCTTCCTTTACGTGACCCAGAAGAGCCAATGATGTGCTCAACTAGTAAGGACAGTACAGCCTACCTCTAAGGTGCAAGACAGTACTTGGACCAAGTGGAAGAGTCCAACAGTGCACAGAACCCACCCCCGGACCCAGGGTCTCCACCTAGTGGCTCAGTAAGACAAGTTTCTGCCAACTGGACACGAGAAATTCAGAGAAAAGATTTTGCAGACACCCAGCACCCACCCTCCCGCCCCACAGCACCCAGAGAAGCTGGTGGTCCAACTAGGCGGACCACAAGCTAGCTGCCTGCCATTCTCAGAGGCTGCTCCAAGTAAAGGGTGACACCTAGTGGCCACAGAGCAAGCAGACTCTTCTACCTGGACAGAAAAATGAAGGAGCACTTTCCAGAAGAAATTTGATTCACTCCAACTGACCATAAATATGTTTTTATGATGAGTCAAATCTCCTCTCTCCTGGGTCCCTGTCCATGCTGTCGCTGGCCCGCTGACTGGCTCTACCACTTGGGATGGTGCCACAATGCAGGCCCTACCCCAGCTCCAGCCCTTTCCTGCTGAAGCGTCCAGAGCTCTGCCAAGAACACACGCAGAGTGTTTGATAGGCATTGAGTTTTATATTTTTAAGTGACCAAATCTAATAAAATGAAAAACAGGTTTACTAAACAGGTCCAAAAGACAATACAGGAGATAAGCTATAAAACCAAACGTGAGCAGCCCTGGTAGACACTGGCCCCGACACACACCACACCAGGTGAGCAGAGGGAGCTGAGGATCTCTTGTCTCCTCCCAAATCACACATTTTGGTTTTTGCTTTCCTTTTAAGGTTTTTAAAAAGAGAAACCCAGGAGTCCGGCGGGCCCGCCCTGGCTCAGCAGCATGTCCAGCCCGCCTGTGTCGAGCTCTGGCACTTGCATCTGCAGCGACAGGGTCCTGGCTCTGGTGTCTCTCATTCCTGTGCGATGCTCCTCAGCACATACTTGACCGTGTAGGCAAAGGCTGCAAAACCCACTATGACAAACAAGTTCGCCAGGGCACCGCCCAGGAGTCCATGGTGCCGGTTGGCCTGCTGGAGCCCTGCAAGGTGGGGCCCGGCCCCCGGTGCATGCCCATTGAGAAGCTGGACCCCATTCTGGCCATGGTGCATCTCCCCATCAGGAACCACATCTGGCAAGGGTAGAGTCTGTGGCCTGCTACTGAGTTCATCTTGTGCTTTCTGTTTTTGTTTAATTTCCTAAGAGAAAAACACAGGAAACCATGGCTGGTCTGAACAAACCAGTTCTCCAATTCCAAGGAGCCCAGGGCGATCACTGAGAATGAAGGACTCCATTCTATGGCCAAATCCTGACACACTGAGGTGGGTATGGCTCCTGGTCCCATTTTACAGGTGAGGGGACCAAGCAGGCTGCCAAAATCACTACCCTGTGCCTCTCAGCCAGGTTAGAGATACCAAGGCCTCAACCACCAGGAAGCAAGCTACCTCTGTTTACTGCCACATTCTCTGCTGCAATGCCAAAACCAGAGAGCACCCAGCCCCACATGGCAGAGGAGGCCCAGCCTTCAAAGCAATAAGCAACAGATGAGCCTCCTCGCCACTCTTGGCCCACCTGGGGGTGGCCACTCTGACTAACAAGCCCAGACCCAACACCACCCCCACCCATTCCTCTCTGGGCTTCTTCTGCCTCTCCTGCCTTAAGGATCCCGGAGGGGGCCTAGCCCTGTGTCCCCAGGGTATGTGTCTGGAGGCATGTCCAGCA
>NW_026000096.1:0-2500 GCF_001458135.2 Marmota marmota marmota
CCCATTGCCTCTTTTCCTCCCAGGGCCTCACCTCTCTGGCTCATCTCCCTCAGGAATGAGGCAGCACCCCTCTCAGTCTCCTTCCCTTCAGCCCCCCACCTGCTGATCCAACCTGAAGCTCTTCCAACCTGATTCCAGCCCAGAATCATAACAAAAGTAACAATGATGGAAATAATAATGGCATCTTATTTGGTTTTAAAGGTAGGCACAGAGAGGTCATGTTATACCCTTAAAGACAAACAGCCATGTCAATTATGCCAGAACTTGACTTTAGTTTCATTGAGCTCCTCTAAACTAAACTACTTTGCTGTTCAGGGATTCAGCTCCCTCTCAGCCTGCCTCCTCTAACTGTCCTAGTCCTAACTAGAAATTCTAACTGTTGACTTCTAATCTACCTTCTTTCTAGCTTCCTGTACCACCTCCCACAGTAGTCATCCAATGCACTACCTTCCCTTGCCACTAGGTGTCCCCTTAGAGCCACTGATGCCCCCAAGGGGAGCTGGTCCAGCCCAGCGCCAACACCCCCCCCACTCCGCCCCAGAGCCATCAGGGCCCCCCCCACAGCACAGCACACCCTGGCCACACAGAGCTCCTTTGTGCAGCCCTCGCCCACCCCCTTCCTGTCCAGAGTGGGGCACCTGGCAAGCAGGTCTGCCCCCAAACCGCCCCCTGCCAGCCCCCTGCCCTGGGTGCCAGGTGTGTAGGCGCCACTGCCAGCTCTTGCTGGACCCGAGGGTCACCCTGCTGGCGGCCCTCCCTTCCTCCCTTCGAGGTCACCCAGGGACTGTGCTTCCCGCCCTGCTCCGCCCCCATCCCCTCCTGCCCTTGGCCCTTCCAGACTCCCGTCCTTGTCTTTCCTTCTGTCTCCCAGAGGACTCCCTCCTCCAACCCCACCAGGCCCTCCCCCCACCTCTCACCCCCTCCCACAGCCCTCCCCGGAGAGCACCCCATTCGCCCCGCCCCTCCCGCCCAGGTCTGAAGAACTCCTCCTCCTGGAAAGTCACTGCTGGAAAGGAAGTGACTTCAGCGATTTGGCCACAAGGCTGGGCACTGCTGAGCCCAGCTCAGCTCAAGGCTTGCCCGGCCACGTGCACACACCAACCAAGCATGCACCCAGAACCCTGAGCACACACCTCTCCACCCCAGAGTACTCAGATCTTGTCTACACATCTCTCCAGTGTGTACTAGGAACTTGTGTACATATGTCAACACTCAGTGTGGCACACACAATATGCCCATGCCCACCCAGAACCCAACCTGCATCCCACATGCTCACCACTCCAGGGTACCACTTACAAAGTCCTAGAACGTCTCCCCACTAGCTTAGTTGATTTACATAACCCTTGCACACACAACCATGAGCACCTAAGGACAGCCCAATGCATACACCTGCTTGCACACAAGTCTGAGTGCCAGCAAATTTACAGCCTGGTACACACAGCCTCGCATCCTCTCAGGGCCTCCCCACCCTTCCAATTCCAGGAGGCCCCACCCCCAGACCTCAGGCCCCAGGAATGCTCCTGTGGAAGCTGGGTGGGGTCCCCAGCAGGCTGAGCTCTAGAGAGTTTCCTGGAGCCCAAAGGCTTCATGTGTCAGTTTAGGGAGTTGCCTTTGCAGGGTAGGGCAGCCCCACCTGGCCCAGGCCTGGGTGGGCTAACTTGGCCCAGGACTAGGGAGGCGGGTTCTACCACTGCCCCCGCCCCCTCCCAGTCTTCTGAGGGCATCCTAGCACACCTGGATTACCCAGGGCCTCCTAGCACCTCACCTTGGCCTCCCTGCTCTCTGCTTCCATAGAATCCAGTAAAAAGGTGTCCTGGGGAGTGGGTCAGCTGCACACATCAGGCACTGTGGTTTCCACCTCTGCCCTGAGTCTTGGTCACTGTCAAAACCCCTTTCTCCTCCCAGTCCTCTCAGGTCATCAAGGTGCAGCAAAAGAGTCCTCAGGTTAGAAGGCAGGAAGGACTCCAGGGACTCACTGTATATCCATGAGCCTCAGTTCCCCTTTCTGGATAAGGGGAATTTGAGTAAGCTGGGTTAATATCTCTTGACTTTATTTAAAGGGCCTCTTTGTTGCCTAAGCTAGGAGGGGATCCCTGTTGGACTGGAAAGCAAGTCCCTGACTCCCACTTCCTGGGGGGTGGCACAGGAACATGGTTACCTGAGCAGGCTGTGCAGATAGGCCTGGCTCAGCAGGAAAGGCCTATCTTTGCCAGCGTCTCCAGAGTGGTCTTCTTGGAGGCCTGAGTGTCACCTCTCACCCAGGGCCCTCTGCACAAGCTCAGCTGGGCGGGCTCTGGAATCCAGGCCAATGGATAGACAATCAGGCAAGCTCCCATCTGTGGAAGCAAACACAGCAGAGCAGGTATGAGCATGGATGCAGGTAAGCCAGCCAGGGAGCAGGGCGCACAGGGATTTTGAGCCAGGAGGCTGTCCTAGATGGGGTTCAATCCAGCTCTAACCTCATCTCAGGGGGGAGTTGTGAAACCCCAGCTCCAGTCAG
>NW_026000097.1:0-2453 GCF_001458135.2 Marmota marmota marmota
CAGCACCTGCCCAGCCCTCCCCAAGCTTCTGTCCCCTTCCTCCCTCCCCTATGGGTCCTCTCCTACCTTGAGGCTGACATCGCTGATGCTGCCCTGGCCCTGGGCCAGGTCAGGGCAGCTCTGGCCACCCCAGGGCCTAGGAAGGAAGCACAGGGGAAAGGAATGGAACAGCCTCTCCCGTCCCAACACCATCTCCTCTGGCCTGGGCCCAGCCCTCTTCCCCACCATCTCTCAGAGCCCACAACCTGCTAGGATGAGCCCTCAAATGTACCAACCTCCCTGGCTCTCTCCCCCAGAGGCAGAGAAAGGGATAGCTTGGGCTGGGATCAAAATGAAGCCCGGGCCTGTGTCAGGGCCAGGATGAAGAGAGACATCAGTGCCCAGATGACCCCAAAGCTCCACCTTTGCTGAGGTCCTTGTGTGCCAGACTGGGCTTTAGGTTTTGTGTCTGAATAATCACCTTTGAGCCTCACAGTAATCCTAACAGGTGGATGCTTAGGTGGTGCTCTCATTTTTCAGACAAGGAAATCGGGGCCCAGAAAGGCAAAGTGACTTGCTTGGAGCCACACAACTAGTCTGATGTGGAGTTAGGCCACCAGGTTTATCCCACTCCTAGTGTTGGTTGGACATTACCACACAAAGGGGGACAATATGGGGAAGTGCTTTTGTCCTTCCAGACCCCCTCCCTAGGTAATCTGCAGGATCAGAGGCTTGAGCCTCAGTTCAGGGTCCCATTCTCACGGCTGAGAAGAACTGAGTATAAGTGTACACGTGGCATGTGTCATCACGCTGGCCCTGCGGCCCATCCCCTGCCCTGCTCAGTCCTGACTCACCTGCATCCCAAGCCAGCCTCCTCTCCATGGGGAGAAGCAGAGGGAGGCCTGCCTGAGACTATAGGGCAGGTTTCTGCCAGAGAGAGTAAAGGGGGAGGGTGTGTCTTCCAGGTGGGCAGGGCAGTAGCCAGGTGTGGGCACCTCAGGGCACTCAGGCTTCCAGGCATAGGGTGGCTGGGCCCGCCTCTCCTCTCTAGGGTGAGAGAGCAGTACAAGCCCCTCCCCTTATTCTGCCCCACCACACCCTTACCCCTCCTGGGGCAGGCCAGAGACAGCTGTGTCATGATAAGATCAGAACAAATTGCCCGGTAACTGCATAGACACACAAACACCCTGTGCCTGACAGCACACCCTACGCTCCTCGAGGATGTGGACCTGTAAGCTACTGGGGCTCTCTTGGATTTCCAGTATTCGCCCAGCCATTGCGCTCAGCAATGGTGTTTTCCTTCCACTGAGACAGCTACCACGAATGGGCTCAGAGAAGTGAATTAACTTGTTCAAAGTCACCTGGCCAGTGACACCCAGAGTTTGGAGCCTGGGCCCCCTGGTGCCAATCCAGCAGTCTCTGCAGCACCAGAGCTTCAGGACAGACTTGAGCTCTGGAGTCTGGCTGCTGAAGTATGTATCCCAGCTCCACCACTTCCCAACTGTGTGATTTTAGGCAGGTGACTTCACCTCTCTGACCCTCCATTTCCGGATCCGAATCACAGGGAATGCCTGCTTTATAGACCTGCCATGAGGATTACACTGAGCAATCCAGGTAAAGTATGAAGCAAGTGACGGATAAAGGTTTATTGTTATTACAATCTAAAGCTATCTCCAGGTGCAGGAATGACAGGGGAAAACCTGTTGGAGTGTCTAAGGGCAAATGCCACAAACCTGTCAAAACTCATGACAAAGAAACTCAAAGAACAGGAACATTGGCCAGTGATGTGAGAATCAAAATCCACAGCGGCAGGAGGCATTGAATATTTGCCTTTAAACTATCTCTGGGGAGGAAATCCTGTGCAGGTGCCCACCTGGCTTAGGAAATTGTCAGTTGTTTTAAGGTTTTTAAAGGAGCCCAGGGCTGGGGCTGGGGTTGTAGCTCAGTGGTGGAGCATTTGCCTGGCATGTGTGAGGCACTAAATTCAACTCTCAGCACCACATATTAAAAAAAAAAAAAAAAAAAACAAGGATGTTCCACATTCATAGATCCCAACTGTGGCACATCCACACATATATTTGTGCTCTGAGACGTTCATACACACTTTTTTGAACACTCATTACACACACACACACACACACACACACCTGCCTGGGGTGCCCCGGCAGGCCTTTCTCCATCTTCCCTCACCTATCCCGGGATCGGGCCTCCTCTGAGGTCTCCTTCCCCCTGCGCTCCCTTCGGACCCCTAGTCCAGCCAGCAGGCGGGCCAAGTGGGCTCCCAGGCCCCCGCGCCGCTCGGTCATGGCGGGGCCAAGCCAGGGAACTGGACCATGGGGCGCTTGGCAGCACCCGGATCCGATGCCTGGGCGGAGAAACGCCTCCGGCCCGCCCCCCTTAGCAAACAGCCGCTCGGCCCGCCCCGGGCGGGGACCTGACCGAGGTGCTGTCCATGCCCTGGGGCAGGGGGTGAC
>NW_026000098.1:0-2255 GCF_001458135.2 Marmota marmota marmota
GGGGAGCAGGGACCCCAGCCCTGGCTTCCTGGGCCAAGTCCCGCCTGTCCCCACCGGACAGAACCTGGCTGCCGCTGGGCTCTGTCCATGCGGGCAGGACAGGGGTGGGGGCCAGCCAGCTGGGCCCTGTCCCCATTCCCTAGGGGCTGGAGTGTGGCTCAGAGGCAGGGTCCTTGCCAAAAATGCACCCCCCTGACCCCAGCCCCGACCCCTGCTTGCTTTATAACCCGCTGCCCCTCCGCCCTCCTCTTCTCCCTGACCGGGAACCTGGGGCCCCAAAGGACCCTGGTGGACTGAGGAGGTGGAGGGGAGGCGGGGTCAGGAGCTCTGAGCCCAGACCAGGGCGCGGCAAAGCCCTGCTGTGAGCAGAGCCAGCCAGGGGACACCTCCAGCAACCCCCGCTGACCACGGCCACCAGGTGGCTTCGCCTCCCAAATAGGACCACACCCGTCAGCACCTCCTCCCCTCTCGTCCCCTACCCTCCCGGAGCCCTGGGCGACCGCTGGTCTGCTCTGTCCATGGGGACTGACCCATCGGGAAGGGCCTTGTGCCTGGCTTCATCCTGGGTCCTTGAGGAGCCTGCGGGTGCGGCCTCACGGGAACCTTCTCACTTTCTACGGGTGGACGATGTCCTGTCTTCTGGCTGCAGCCCATTTTGCTCAGATTCTCCCGGGGTGGACACTGGGGTTGTGGTCACCTTCTGTGCCAGGCGCTTTCCTCTCCTTGTCTGGTTTGAAGCTGGAGGAGGAACCGAGGCTCAGAGAGGGCGAGGCCCGAGCCAAGGACACACAGCGGGCTCGGAAGAGCTCAGAGCGGAACCCTGGGACGCCGTGCTCCCTGCGCCCCTGCTGTCCCCACGCCCCTGCTGTCCCCGGCCCTGACTCTGATCTTCTCTAGGTGGGGATTCGCTCTCCGACTACAAGCAGGTGCTGGGGCCGCAGCGCAGGTCCTACGAGGTGGAGCGGCAGCCGGGCCAGCGGCAAGTCCCATTCTACGTGGAGGGCCTCGCCTTCCCCGACGCCGAGTTCCCGGGCCTGGTCTCCCTCAGCGTCAGTCTGATGGACACAGGGGTGTGCACGGCGTGGGGGCTGGGCGGGGGCTGTGGCATCTCCGCGTCCTGGGGTCCAGGCTCCCTGCGGGGCTGCTGAGTCCTCCTCTCCCCGCAGACCCTGTTGGAGGCGCCCCTCTTCACAGACACCGTGGCCTTCCGCGTGGCCCCCTGGATCATGACCCCCAACACCCAGCCCCCTCTGGAGCTCTACGTGTGCAGGTGGGTCCCCCACCTCAGCTCCCCGCCACCTGGACGGGTCCTGGAGGTCAGCCACAGGACAGCTGGGCACAGGACGCCAGGTGGCCTTGGGCTGTCGGCTGTAGGGACCACAGCATCCCTGCCCACCTCGTCCTGTTTTGGGCTTAGTGTGGGCAGCGGGTCCAGGTCCTGCTGGAGGCCACAGGAGCCCTGGCCCCTCTGACGTGGGGAACTCCCGGGCCCACCAAGGACATCAGTCCCTGTCTCCAGGGACCCCCCAGGGGCCCGGGTCCGTCAGCCAGCTCTGAGTCTGGGCCGGCCGTGGGTGAAGGGTGGACCTGCCAGCCCTGGGCCCTGGGTTGGAGCAGGGGAAAGGACACCCCGAGCTGGACGCAGACCCAGGGCCGGGGAGGGCGTGGCCAAGCAGGATTGCTCTGCCCACCTGGCCCAGGTGTGCCCAGGTGTTCCTGGGGGCCTCCCTCTGACCCCTGGGCCAGGCCTCTGGGTGAGCAGGGTGGGGGCCAGGTGCCTCCCACTTCTACCTTCACCAGTGACACTGCCAGGGCCACTGTCACGGGTCCCCCACCACCTGTGCTGGTTCAGATGCTGGCCGCCGGGCTCCACGGGCCTGCCCTGCCCTCACACTGCGTCTCCTGACGTGACCTGGGACGTCACCCACCTCTGCCATGGCCCCAGCCTCCCCGGGACAGGGGTCAAATCCGACGCTCCCCCGCAGGGACTTGAGGGCTCCAGGCCGTGGTCACGGTCACCGTGACGCCCCTTGTCCCTGGCCCTTGCAGTGTGGTGGACGCTCACGGCTCAAATAAAAAGTTTCTGGACGACATGGCCCACCTGGCCTCGAAAGCCAGCTGCAAGCTGGTCATCTGCCCGCGGGTGGACAATCGGAACGACCGCTGGATCCAGGTGGGCAGGGGTCGCCTGCAGGAAGGGCCTCCGTCCCCCTGGGCGCCGGGACCCGGGGGATACGGCCTGTGTGCACGGCGTG
>NW_026000099.1:0-2074 GCF_001458135.2 Marmota marmota marmota
GGGTTCCCCCCCCCCCAAAGTGTCTCCTTTTCAACAGGGAAGCCTTTTAAAACTACATTTGCTTTGGATCCCTACCTGAATGACAATGTGTTGGGATCCAATTTCACCTTTTGTCAAGGACGGGGTGAGAAACAGTAAAACGGCTGTCAGAATCTACAGAAGGAAGGGGGAAACCCCTAAGATCCCTTGAACAGCCCCAGTGATGGGATGAAGGAGGCAAATGCCACCTAATTCTAAAAGAAAAGTTGAAAACAGCAGTATATTAAATTTCTTTTGTTAAAAGAGGTGCCTCTGTACAAAAACACAATTCTGTTTGTGTTCTGAATTGAAACACTCACCAGTGGAAAGAAAACCCTAGTTTTCCCTCTCTTCCAAAAAAAGTCATTTCACTCCTAAGAACTTAGAAAATGCACATGGAAAAAGAATTATAAATGAACCAGACCCAGAAAGATAGGCATAGAAAGGGACAGTTTAATGGTGTCTCTTAAAAGTGTACCTATTATTATGTAAATGAAGAAAATCCGACTCTATTGCACTTCAGGGCCAGTTGTCTGCAAATAAATGTAAAATTACCTTTCAAGCAAACCATCCACTCCCCAACCTCCCCTCACCCTTAAAAAAAAAATAAATCCAGTCATCACTGCTGCAGTAGGGAAGGTCTGTAGAACTTGTTTTAGGAAAACTGCATCCTTTTGAGAGAAGCCTGGGATGGGGGTAGGGGTTAAAAATATTTATATACGTGTGTGTGTAGATGTCAGAAACCTGAATCCCCAAGTAATTCCAAATACCTAGCCCCTGGGAGCTGGAATAGTCACAGCAGGATGGAAATTAGAAACCTATTCCAAGAACACATTCCTGGAAACTTCCTCTTTCGAAGACCCCATTCACCACCATTATTGTTAGAATGTACAGTATAAGAGAACGGTGTTATTGTAGTAAGAATGTTACAGCAAAGGTTTCAGATTCGGAATGTCATCTCAACCTTTCCTAATGGAGTGGGCCTTCTCGGCCAAGAAGATTAAAATAACGGCGAGATAGAATCTCCAGGTGGTTACTGTAGAGCAATTTTTACTACTCTGGGTTATTTTAGTAACATCATCAGGATTCCTTATTAGCCGCGGGCAATTTTTTTCTGTAAGCCCCTCTTCTGGGGAGGACTGCCACGGTAAACAATCTGGAGAAATAGGAATCCTATTCACTTTGCTCCCTTGTCCCTTTTTTCCCCAAAGGCACACACAAAACAAAAATCAAAAAGCAGCAAAAGCGGAAAGCAACAAAAAGAGTCCCCCCCCCACACACACACCAGGACCAGAGCCGGCAATCTATCAGGCCAGCCCCTCCCCCAAAGCATCCGGGAGGGGAAAGGGGGCGCGGAGGCTACTCCGGAGCAGCCCTCCTATGTGAGTGAGGGTGGCCCAGAGCAACGGGGTATAAGCTCTGGTACCTTCCCTTCCGGTGCCCAGGGGTGCGCCTCGGTCAGGAGGACATTACAAGGCTGTGAAAGGGGTGGGGGCCTCGAAAATCGCCCAAGCCAGGAGGGGCCTGGTGCTCCGGGATGGGGACACAAAGAAAGAGGGGAGTTTGCAGGGGTAGCAGGGTGAAAACACGCCTGCTGAGGAAACGTGTACAAATCAGAGGGAAAGGTGCGAGGAAACCGGAGAATTCAGGCCGACAAAAATGAGATGGTGCTCAGAAGAGGGAAACGGTGCAGGGGAAAGTGGGTTCCATGGAGAGGGCAGGGAATTCTGCAGAGGAGAAAGAGGAGGAGTAGATGAGTGCATGCAAGAGGAGCTGGTTGTAGTCTGGGATCTGTGCAGAGGACAGAGGAGTCCGGCAGGACTGGGAGCTCTGTGCATGCAAAAGGAGGGTTGGCCCTGGGCAAAGAGGAAAGGCAAAATACCTGGCAAGTTCCGGTGCACGAAGGGGCGGGGGTCACTTACCTGCATGGTGACGACCCCCAATTCTTCGGCCGCTAGCCTCCGCATCTGACTCGCCAGTACTTGAGCTTCGTCTAGGATGGAGAAGTCGGCGTTGGCCACAGCGCCCAGGAGCCAGCACGAAAGCAGGCAGAGCA
>NW_026000100.1:0-2037 GCF_001458135.2 Marmota marmota marmota
TTTGCTCAGGGTTGCTTTGTCTATTTGAGGTCTTTGGGGGTTGCAAGATCATCAACTTTTTAATTAAAAATATGTTGTTATTTTAAAGTGAATAATACTGATATAACATGATAATTTTAAAATGGTCAAATAGAAATCACTCACAATTGCTTTTTTGTTTGTTTGTTTGTTTTGTTTTGTTTTTTGCTTTGGGTGCTGCAGATCGAACCCAGGGCCTCACACATGCTAAGCATGTACTCTACCACTGAGCTATACCCCAGCCCCACCATCACTTTTTTAAACCAATGAAATACATTTGATTTGTGTGATCATATAAATTGACACAATGAGTCAGTTTTCCTTTACTCTTTCTATATAGTATGGCCATATTCATTCACCTAACACTTAATAAACATCTACTGTTACCATCTAGTCACCCAGAAAGTCAAATCATGGAGCTGATCTGTTCTTCCAGGTTTTACCAAGCCAGTTTCTACACATGAATTACGAACTTTTCATTTTATGCTCCTAGTTTGTGTGCTGTGAGTATTACTCAAGGTTGTGGAAACTGAATTGACATTCAGGTTAAGTCCCAGAGGCAGCACACGAGTGCAATATTTTAAATGTGTATATGACATAGCTCCACTTAGCTGTCTTATCTTAACCAAATTGCTTAATCTCACTGATCCTCATTTTTGTCAACTGCAAACTTTATGAATCATTGCATTTTTTTATTACTGCATGAAAATTTTCTCAAATTTGCCAAAGAAAGAGAAAGAAAATGCTTTTTTTAACTCAGCTGACTGCTGCCCTCTGATGCTTGGCTCACAAAACAAAATAGGACTTTAGTTGTGCTGCTCTTGTGATTCATTTAACTGGAGCAAATGTGCTGAATAGAGAAAGAAAGATAAGCAAACACTACCTCAGTCATAAACTAGGAGATGGTTTCAAGTAGAAAAGCTGGGAGGGATGCCACAGGCAGGCTTCCCTGGGGGAGGAAGGAGAGACAGGAGGCATCCTATCCTTCCCGAATGCATTTGGAATAGATGCCTGGATTTTTGAGGGACCCCTCCTCATAATGAATGGCTCAATCACTAATTTCTTGAGTACTCCAGAGCAAAGACAGATTGGCCATTCAATCATGGCAAATGAAAGTAGAAGATACAGGCAAGTCACCCCAAGTGCTCCCCAAGAGAAAAATAAAACAAGAGGAAAGGATTTCTCTTACTACTTACTATTTAGGGATTTGTCTTTCTGTTTATCTGACATTTTGTTGGAGCAGCCTCTGTTAGATGCTGGTTTCCTAGGGTCTATGTCAGAGGATTGCTGATCTTGAGGCTAAACCTCCTACTGATACTTTTACACCCAATCCACCTTGAATGAAGGCCAAATGGGACATGCTTTGATATTTAATTCATCTGAGTTATATAATGAAATAAAAACTGGCATAAAAAAAAAGTCCAATGCCATGAGGATGTCAGTAGAGTTGTGCCAAATGCCTTACATCACTAGGCTGGAGGTAAATTTATAGCTGTTTGCGTTCATTTGCATTTAATCAGCCCAGAATTGCTGACTCTAGATTCAGCAAGGACCTTCCTGCCTGCACAGTCTGCAGCCTACAGTAAATACCTTGCTGGTGAGGGGCGATGACTCGAGTGAGAAGTTTGAGTTCCACAGACCACAGGTCGTTTTTCGCCTAGAAATTTGGCTGTATAGCAAGGGCAATTATATAAACAAAAATCCAGGGTTATTTTGACACTGTGGCTTAAAGGATTACTCCTTTCCTTTTTTTCGAAAGAGCCTCTGTAGCCTCAGTTTTGGCCCCAGCTTACTTGGTGCAATCCTCAAGTCTTCCACCTTCCATGGAAACACAGCTTAAGAGGAATGATGATTCTAAACTATATTATGATAATAATGTCCTTTGAAAATCCCATGTAAGAAAATACCTCACATGGTAGTCAGGTTCTGGAATCAGCTCCTATGTCTAGATAGCAACTTACTCTAACAGCATGTGTTGAAGACCTGGGGAAATTTCTTTTATATCTCTGAACTTAAATT
>NW_026000101.1:26-44921 GCF_001458135.2 Marmota marmota marmota
CCCTGTCTCAATATAAAAAATGAAAAGGGCTGGGGATGTGTCTCAGTGGTTAAGTGCCTTGGATTCAATCCCTGATATAAATAGATAGATAGATAGATAGATAGGGATAGATATTATGTGCAAAAAAGGCCAGCACCCAGAGATTGGTTTACAATACTCATCTCAATAAAGGGAGCCAGGCTCCTCAGAGAAATGGCTGAGTCTAGGGTATTATCACACAAGATGAGCCTGGAGCATTTGGCAAGAAAACACTAAAAAAATAAAAATTTAAAAGTAAAATAAAACAGAATATTGTCCAAGGACACGGCAGACAGCTAACAGAGAACCCCATGACCAAAGCTGGAACAATTTGAGCAATAAAATAAATACAGTAATATTGGAATATAACCCAAAGCATAAAATAAATATTCATGAGTCCATATTGATATAAACAAAAGTGAATAAATCAATAAACTTGGGAGAATAGACAAATCTCCCACACCAAAAAGTTCCAAATCACATCCATCCTCTGCCCTTCGGGAACTGCAGCACAGCTCTAGCATCTCCTAAGCATGGGATGAGCAGTGACTTCTTATAAAGATGGAAAAGAGCTACCATAGCAGAGCAACCTGATGATCCTTCCCTCAGCCAAGCCACCAAGCTTGCCACATCAGTGTCTCTGACGTGTTGTGAGGAAGGGCACTAACTCTGCAGTCTCCCTTCCAAACACCCATCGCCCCGCCTAAAATCACGAGGAGACATCAACTCAAATGGAGGATATCATACAAACCACCCAACCAGTACTTCTCAAATGTCAAGGTCATCCAAAACAAGGAAAGTCTAAGAAACGGCACAACCCAGGGCAGCCTGAGGAGGTGTGGTGGCTGACTGTGGCATGGTACCCTGGATGTGGCGTGGGATCCTGGCACACCAACAAAAAGATGGCAGTAGAAGAAAATGAAGAAATTTGGATAAATTATGGACTTTACTTAATATTATACCAATAGTGCTCCATTCGTTGTGACAAGTGTACTGTTGTTAATGTAAGACATTAGCAATAGGAAAAACCGGGGCATAAGAGAAGACCCCAGTACTCACTATCCTTGTGAATTTTCAGTATATCTAAAATTACTCTAAAATAGTTTTATTTTTCAAGATGTAATTTATACACATGAACAGGAGGAATCAACTGTGGAATAGTCATACAATAAAATACTATTCAACAATAAATTACTAATGTATGCACCAACATGAATGTATACTAAAGATATTGTTCTGAGTGAAAAATGCCAAACATAAAAAAGGAACATACCATCTGTATGAGTCCATCTAGAACAGGAAAGAATAACCTTTGGCAAGAGTTGTCCAGTCAGTGGTCATATGGGGATTACCAATTTGGGGAGAATTAACTGGGCATGGGAATGAGGGAATTTTCTGGGTTGATGGAAACACTCAAGTATCCTTATTGAATGATATACTTAAGATGAGAGTTAAAAATACTTATTAGGAAATCATGGCATTTGCAGGTAAATGGATGGGATTAGAGAAGATAATGCTAAGTGAATTAGCCAATGCCAAAAATCAAATGCCAAATGTTTTCTCTGATATAAGGAAGATAATTCAGAGTAGGATAAGGAGGGGGAGCATGGGAGGAATAGACAAACTCTAGATAGGGCAGAGAGGAGGGAGGAGAAGGGAGGGGGCATAGGGTAATTAATGATGGTGGAATGAGATGGACATTATTATCCAAAGTACAGGTATGAAGACACGAATTGGTGTGAATATACTTTGTACACAACCAGAGATATGAAAAATTGTGCTCTATAAGTGTAATAAGAATTTGGGCTATCCATGACCGGAAGGTTAAAAGCAAATACTTTTGTCTAAGGGATGGAATTAGACACCATTTTTATTTTATTTCATTTCCAGAGTGTTCTATGCCTCCAAAACATGACCATATTTTCCTTCTTCTTTCCTTCCTTTCTTGTACAATTAAATATATAAATTTGTTTTTTATATTTTAAATGTTGAATTACTAAAATTGATTAATAATATGTATATTTCTAATATGTATTTTTTAATTTTTAATTAATTTTTAATTTAAATATGACCTTTCACGGTCACTCTCTTCCCACTTTACAAAGGAGCGGCACACTTACCATCCATCCTGAATACTATTATAACAATGATAACGATGATGCGGGGTGTCCAAATGTTAGTGTCCCCCACACTCCTGTAATCCCAGCAGCTCAGGAGGCTGAAACAGAAGGATCACAGGTTCAAAGCCAGCCTCAGCAACTTAGCTCTAAACAACTGAGTGAGACCCTATCTCAAAAAATAAAAAAGGGCTGGGGATGTGGCTCAGTGGTTAAGTGTCCCTGGGTCCAATCCCTGGTACAAAAAAAACAGTCAGTGTCCATGAGATAATCCATGAAGCTAATGACTAGGTAAAATCCCACACAGGGCACTGGATCCCAGGGAGAGCTCCATCATCCTCCACCTCACTAGAAGTAGCATCCGATGGCAGAGCATTGTAGGATTTTTGACATGTACCTGGAAAGAGTTCAAGGAATTAAGAGGCATTGCTCTAAAATTAATTCCTCCCATTTCCATTTATTTAATTAAAGAACAAGTTCCTATCAAAATCCATAAAAGCAAAACCAGAACTATAATTGATGGTAATGCCTACTTTTCTTCTCATAGATACATAAATTTGTTTGCAGAAAATTTATCCTTCTCATTAGAAGATTCCTTTTATGCTTCCTATTAGTCAAAATGTATGTTTTAATCAATCATACAGGGTTAATAATCACAATGTTAATTTGTAAAAATTAAATGCTTTTAGAATATTATAACCACATGAAGTTAAGATTGCTATTTCTGTACATATTTGTTGTGGCTGAGATGTATGATAAGGTGATCAATAAACTTTCAAGTAGGAAATACCTATCAGAAAAATCTGTAGAGGAAGTAGGATGAAAGAAAAGGATCCTCAGAAAATTTCCGACTGTTTAAAAGCTTGTTTGTTTAGCTCTGAGGTAAGGCTAGCGGTCACTGCCTCATGATGGTATTTACATTCCAATGGATATCTTTTAAAATATGGTACAATAGCTTTTTTATGTCAATATTTGCAAAGGACCAGAAATTGTAGCTTTCGTATCCATATATAGCTTTGATAAAAGATTTTTGCAGAGATAATTTTAAAATGTACAAAAAGGCAAATAAACTTTTTAAATATTTTTAAAGAGTTATGGGAACAGAAGGTTTTGAAGACCATGGGCCTACCCAACACTCACTCTTTCTTCTTTTCATCTCTATGCCAAAACTCCAGGCAACATGCCCAGCTGAAAATGTGACTTTCCAAATCTCTTTGCAGATACAGATCCTAGTTCTGTTCAAAGAGGTGCCCACTTTGACCATTTATTATGGTTTGGATAGGAGGTGTCGCCCAGAGCTCCTGTTATGCAGGAAAGTTCAGAGGTGGCGAGATGGACTCTGGGAGCTGTAACCTAATGGGTCCCATCCTAGTCTGATTGGACTGACTGCTAACTGTAGGCAGGTGGGCCGTGGCTGAAGGAAGCGGCCCCTGAGAGTGCATCTTCCTGCAGCCCTTCCTCCTTCTCTCTCTCTGCTTCCTGAATCCACCAGGAGCTGAGCAGTTTTCCTTCACTGGGCCCTCCCATCACGATGGGCTGCTTCAGCTTGGGCCTAGGGCAGAGGACTTGACCGTCTATAGACTGAATCCTCTGAAACTGTGAGCCCCAAACACTTTTCCTGCTCTAAGTTGTTTCGTCAGGTATTTTGATCACAGCCACACAAAACTAACACAAAGCCCACCCCATCTTCCGTATGGAATGTGATAGAATGGCTTCAGCAGACACCCTGAGCATGCTCCAACAACAGCAGTACCAAAGAATAGAAGGAACCAGGGTTCCACCACACAAACCCAGCTGCCTACCTCCGAATGTCTTTTAGGTAAAGAAAAGCAAATCTATGTGTGTTGAAGTCAATGTTACTTGGGGTCTCTGTTATACATGACCAAATCTAAGCCTGACCAATAGAGTGACTATTGCATGCTTCATGTAATCAACCAGTTGTTGAATATTTAGGTCATTTCCAGAACTTGCTATTTATTAACAACTATCCTGTGATACTTATTAGCTGTGTCTTCTTATACATTCATAGTTATTTTTCTAAGAGATAGGCTAAGAAGTAAATTCTCAGGTAAGACTGTTTTGAAACATATTGTAAACATTTTGCTTCACAAAGGTTAATTTATATTTCCATCAATGTTGCCTGAGATGGGATGAACCCAACTACTATTTATAACTATAAAGTTCTAATTTTTAAAAAAAATAGTACATGAGATGACAAATTCCACATACCTTCATCAGCACTGTGTAGTTAGTTACTTTTCTTAAATATTGCAGCTTAATAGAAAGGAAAAAGTTTGTTTAATAACAAGCTATTTTCTTATTTATCTGCCATTGAGCATTCTTTATTTTTATTTTTGTTTTTATCTAAGAAAAAAAAAATCCAAAGGCATTTTTGTTCCAATTACATGTGGAAAACTACAGACTAGACTACCTCTGGAATTCCTAGTTACATAAAGCTCCATGACAACAGGAAACTTATTGTCTGTCTTGCACCATACCAGGTTCTCTAGCAGTTAGCACCTCGTTAAATATTTGTTGAACCTGTGAAAGCCACAGTCTTAGTGCACGACTTTGAGCCAATAATTTCCTACTCCAGGCCTTAATTTCCTGGTTCATCAATGAATGACATAGACGAGTCTACGTCATGGGATCTTCTAAATACAGCAATATTTTATTCTAAGAGAGCCAGATCCAACTAGTGCCCACAGAGCATTAGGTAGGAAATTTTTCCTTCTTCCTTCAGAAGCACAAGACAATAAAATAAGTAGAAAATGAGAATTTAACATTCCTTTTAGTTTCTCTCCTTTGATATTTCTAGGGGGGAAAAAGAGAGTTACAAAGACAGTAAAAAAAACACCAAGAAAGCCTTTTGTCACCTAAAAGGACTCCTGGAGGACTAGAGCAAGCGTAGATCAAGCCCAAAGTCTGTGACCTCTTGTTTCGTTGGAGTTCGAACTTCAAAGAGAAGTTCAATTATGCAAATCATAAACTCTCCAAGTCTGCATTCCTTATCCATAAATTAAGGACAATGACATCAATCCACAGGAAGAAATGAGATAAGATACATAGGATACTGCCGCAGTCTGGCTGGGCACAATCAGGAGCCACTTGTCAAAAGAAACTAACTTTATTTTTAGAACCACACACGCCAAACAAAACAGCCTCTCAGGAAAAACCCTCAGAGCCTCAACTGCCACCACCGGCTTTCCACAAGCCTCTCTCTCCCACACAAGCTTCTCTCCACCTCCCACAATCCTCCTGCTCTTGAGGCCGATGGGCTGGGTCACGTGGGCGGAGCCAAAAAAGTCCCCCAATGAGCAGCTCCGTGGTCTGAAAGGGCAGGGAAACAGCCCAATGAGCATCACCGCAGAGGAGCCAATCAGCTAGATGTTGCTGGGGCCGCTGTGAGCCAATCATCAGCCGGCAGCTGGAAGTTTGCTGGCAGCTGGAAGTTTGCTGGGGCCCCTTCGGCTGTGGCTCTCAACAGGATACATGCCTGAGATAAGATACATAAGCAGGGTCCTCCACACAGGAGGTGCTCAGTCACTGTTGTGTCCATGGTGGTGGCCCAGCCCAGATAGCCAAAGTGCCAAGAAGCTGTGCAGTGGCAGGGATTTTTTTTTTTTTTTTTGAGGAGGTGCAGAGGGTATCAGGGATTGAACTCAGGGTCACTCAACCACTGAGCCACATGCCCAGCCCTATTATATATATATAATTGATTTTATTTTTTTAAATACATGATAGCAGGATGCATTACAATTCTTATTACACATATGGAGCACAATTTTTCATATCTTTGTATATAAAGTATGTTCATGCCAATTCATGTCTTTATACATGTACTTTGTTTTTTGGCATCACAATTCTTATTACACATATATATATCACAATTTTTCATATCTCTGTTTGTATATAAAGTAGGTTGACACCCAATTCGTGTCTTTACACATGTACTTGGGATAACAATGTCCATCACATTCCACCATCCTTGCTAACCCCTTGCCTCCTCCCTTTCCCTCCCTCCCCTCTTCTCTATCTAGAATTCATCAATTCCTCCCATGTTCCCCCTCCCTACCCGACTATGAGTCAGCTTCCTTATATCAGAGAAAACATTCGGTATTTGTTTTGGGCGGGGTTGGGGGGGGGGTTGGCTGACTTTACTTAGCATTATCTTCTCCAATGCCATCCATTTACCTGCAATGCCATGATTTTATTCTCTTTTATAGATGAATAAAATTCCATTGTGTATATATGCCACATTTTTTTTTATCCATTCATCCACTGAAGGGCATCTAGGTTGGCTCCACAGTTTAGCTATTGTGAATTGTGCTGCTATAAACATCAATGTGCTGTGTCCCTGTAGTGTGCTGTTTTTAAGTCCTTTGGGTATAGTCCAAGGAGAGGGATAGCTGGGTCCAATGGTGGTTCCATTCCCAAATTTCCAAGGAATCTCCATACTGCTTTCCATATTGGCTGCACCAATTTGCAGCCCCACCAGCAATGTATGAGTGTGCCTTTTTCCCCCCACATCCTCACCAACAAGTATTGTTGTTTGTCTTCATAATAGCTGCCATTCTGACTGGAGTGAGATGATATCTCAGAGTAGTTTTGATTTGCATTTCTCTGATTACTAGAGATGATGATCATTTTTTTCACATATTTATATATCCTCATCTGAGAAGTGTCTGCATCCCCAGCCCTATTTAGAGACTGGTCTCACTAAGTTGCTTAGCTCCTCGCTTTTGTTGAGGGTGGCTTCGAACTCATGATCCTCCTGCCTCAGCCTCCTGAGCCACTGGGATTACAGGTGTGCACCACCGTGCTCAGCTGCAGTAGGTTTTGTTTTATTTTGTTTTGTTTTTTCTAGAAAAGCCCCCACAATGTGATTTGTCATGGTTTCTGGCTACATAATTCCAGATTCTTGCCTCTAGCCCTCCAGAGATTCTGAGAGTTTCCTGATATCCTTTCAAAAATTCCTTTGCTTCTTAAATGAGCCAGAGTGAATTTTGCTGTCTGCAACTCGGAACCAGGGCCATTACAGTCTCCATTGGCCATATTCTACAGATCCTTGAGTCCTAATCCCAGAAAAAAAGCTTCCCTGGGAAGAAGCTCTGTCTGCCCATGCACCTCAGCTCCTCCCACACTCTCATATGATTCCATATTTTACCCCCCATCCATGCACCTGTAAATTGTCTTTGCAGTTCAATAGAAGCCCCTTAGGAGCAGAAGCAGCCTCTTGAGGCCCAGAAGAGCAAGTCAGGGATGAGGAGAGAAGGTCTTGAGTCCACTAATGGACAGCCACATAGTCCAAGGGAATCCTTTCAATTCCCTGGGCCTGGGTTCACCGGCCTATGAAATGGGAGGCTAACACTAGGCCCAGGGAACTGAAGTGAGACCAAAGAGGTGACAGATGTGAAGACCTGTGATCAACTGTAGATGTAAGGAACAATTACATCTGGTGTCTTCTCAGGTCCTTCTACCAGGAGGCAGGGACCACGCCATGGCTTCCCTCTTCCAGGGCACTTAGCACAAGATCAGGGCTCTCAGACCAGGGCAAGGCCAAGACACGGAACATATCGCCCCCTGGTGGATTCAAACAGAAAGGGTACAGAGCAGAATTCACAAAATCTTGGAATTCCAGAAGTGAAAAGGACCATGCAGTCTAACATCCTCACTGACCAAAGACACCACAAAAGGCCCAAGAGGGACAGTGCTGCCTGAGGTCACACCAAGGACAAATGTCAGAGCCAAGGCCAGACCTCAACCTCACCAGCCCCTCCAGGGCCAAGGTCATTCTCTAACAAGGAACACCAGACTCTCATAAGTTGTGGTTTGTGTCCACACATCCCTGGCCCTTGGCACAATCCAGTCATGCTGTTCATGGTAGCACTTTAGTTGAATTTTAGGCTACTTCTCTGTAAAACGTACCATGTTAATGTTTTGATTTTGATATTAACAAACTGAGCTATAACTATGGCAACTGCTTGGAAACCGGCAAAGAAATACTCCCAAGAATAACTGGATAATTCTAAGAGTGAAGAAGAGCAGGATGCCTGACTTCTCTATGGACCAGAGAAAGACATTTGATTTCAGATACCAGCTTCTGCAGCAGATGAATGTCCATGACAATAGGGTACTTCAGAGGGTGTAAGAGCAAATCACCTTCACACAAACACAGCCACAAACCCGAGCATGATTTACGCAAGACCCTATGAACAAGACCCTCATAGGGCCCCATCAGCCATTTTAACAAATGGACCATGTTGGGCCTTTGAGAGGAAGAAGAAACATCCTCCATTGCAATGATTTTTTAAAGTCTTTGTTTTTTAAAGTCCCTTTGAGAATGAAAAAGGCCACAGGAAAAGCTTCAACATAGGGCTCAAATGAGCCACCTGAGCTATGTCCCCAGAAAGGCATGTGGGGTGGGGGTAGGCGGGGGTGATGAAATGTTAATTAACTTGACTTGGTCTTTCTACAGGGCACTCACATATCAAAGCATCATACTGTGCTTCATACATATATACAAATGTGATTTGCCAGTTGGAAGGGAGGGTAGGAAGGAGGAGGATCTTGAGTGAGTTGCTTGCCTCCCACCGCCTGTCAGGCCTAGCTCTCTTGTAGATAGTTGGGGGCCATCTGGTAGACCCTGCCAGCCTTGCAGGACTACTGGAGGACCTAATGGACTCTGTGCAAGCCTCACAAAATGCACAGATTTTGAATCACCTGCAATGGAATAACCAGAGCACGCCTCTCATTTCTTGACAGAACCCTGAAAGAGCCTGATCCAATCTTCTATTTCTTTATCATTTGTATCTCAATATTAACAATAGCAAAACTTGAATATTTACAGTGGCATCATTTTAAGAGGTTAGCACAGAACCAATGGCCACAAAAACTCTATAAAGAAGTCTCTAATTAACTGTCCCCATTTTTCAGATGGAAAAACAAACTTGGAGAGCTTAAGTAACTCACCTAAGGGCAGCCAACTCACAAGTGGAAGAATAAGAATTTGAACTCAAGTCCACCCCACAGAGAGGGTCCTTGCTCTTAAATCCAATCTCACTCTGAAGATTATTGATTGTCTTTGTGCCTGCAAACCAATTTCTTTACTATCCCTTAGCAAAATCCTAATAGGGCCTGGGATTGCAGGTTGGAGGCTACAAGGTTCTGTCTGGATTTGGGCCCAGGTCTATGTCCTCCCAAGGGCACGTTCATCCAAACTGCATTTCTATGACTGCTGCAGGCATTTGTGTCCTTCACTCTGCTACCACCAACATGGGCATATGTGCCTAATCAGAGTCCAAAAGGAAGTGACACTACATTGGCAGTACAGTGGGTCTTTTCTCCTTCTGGAGGCTCTATGATATTCTCAGGAAGAATAAAGGTTCTGGAGTAAGCCATATCTGGCTTAGAGACCCAGCTCCGCCATCTCCTCCTGTACCTGTGTGACCTGGCATATGTATGTCTTCTGGCTCCTCAACTTGAAATATGATAACATCAACATTATGGTGGTGTTCTGAGGATGGATTCAGACTCATCCAGCACTATCCAGCATGGCATCTGGCATGTAAGAAATGGTAGCCACGAGTTGGCAATCCACCTGCCAGATGCAGAGAGTCCCTTCCTCCTAGGCCACCCCCAATTAAAGGAAGGTACGGCTGGCTGTGACCTGCAGCGTGATATAGTGAGACAGGCATGGGATTTGGACTGATTCCCAGTTCTGCTGTGCTGACTACTTAATTTTGCTGAGTCTCAGTTTCCTTCCTCATAAATGGAGGCAATATGTCCTTATATTTTCTATATCACCACATTACCTACTATTTAGTCAAGAAACCAGGACATAGATATGAAAAGAAATGAAGGTTCTAACATCACAAATAAGAATATTTAGAAATACTTCAATCAATGGAAGCTACTGAGTTAAAGATTCTGAACTATCTTTTTCTTTTATTTATTTTAAGGAATGAGATAAATTATAAGAGCTGCTATGTTGTACAATAAAATATCACCCTTCTGGAATATTCTATATCTAAATTATTTCACCAAAAAATCCATTTCTTCAATTTTAATCAAATAGAGTATAATTATTTTTGGCATATTTCACACTTGCAAACATTCTTTAAATGTTTTAAATCTAAAAGCATCATATATACATATCAAAGAAATATGTACAAGAATGTTCCAAACAACATTGTTTATAACAGAAAACTACAAAGACTGCAAATGTCTACCAACAAAAAGTGAGCAAATTATGGAATATTTACACAAGGAATACTTTACACAGAGAAAATGAAATTATAGTTACTGGCAACGTGATGAATTCTAAAAGCCCAATATGGAACAAAAGGAAGCAGTTCATGGGGCGCTGCACGTAAGCATGATAACCCTTTTTAAGATTTAAAGACAAGCCACCCTAAACTATAAAATGTTTAGGAGGTGCATAAAGAGGCCTAATCAGAGTCCAAAGGGAAGCTATATTTTTAAATTTTATGTATTAATTTTTAAATTTCAGAGTAAGGATTGACACTGAAAGAAAAGAGGAGTAGGATTTAGGAGCAGCACTTGAACCAATCCAACAGCACTGGCAAAGTTTCCTATGGGTGGTGAGTTTACCCATTCGAATGATTGATTCTTCATAATCTACTGTATGTCTATGTTAGATACATGCATTCATAAATGTAATATTATATATAATATTATGCTGTATATAAGGATACTACCTACGTACATTTTTAAAACCTGAATTATTCAATAATGAATTAGAAATCAAGTTTCCTTGCTCTTGATCTTAGAGTATTATTGTCCTAGGAAATTTTTTTTATGTCTGCTCTCTGAATAGCTTGTGCAACCCAGTTACTGATTAAAAGAGAGGAACATTAAGGACCTAAGATTAAAAGCTATAAACATAATTACAGGAAGAGAGCAATACACAAAGGCTACTCTGTTTCCGTTTTTTTAAAGTCAAGTGACAGAGGGTGGAGTCGGGAATGGCCCTGAACACTGGGCGTGGTGTGTTGACATGCAGGAGAGGTGGTTGAGGTTGAGGTTGACATCCATGCCAGTATATTTCCACAGGCCAAGACTGCACGTGACGGGATTCCCGTCCTGAGTTACAGGCAGACAGAAGGGCAACGCCATGCTTGTCTGCTCGGGCTGTCATAACAAAGTATCACAGACTTGGGTGGATTAAAGAACAGAAAATTCTTTCCTCACAGTTCCGGAGGCTGGAAGCTGAAGACCAAGGTGAAGGCACGGTTGGTTTCTGCTGAGGCCTCTCAAGCTTGGCCTGTAGATGGCCGTCCTCTTCCTGTCTCCGCGAGACCTTCTGTGTGGCCTAGGTGCTCATCCTCTGTTCTGATGAGCACAGACGCAATCATATTTAGCTTACTCTGAGTTGCCTCTTAGAGACCCTGTCCCCTTCTGAAGGACTGTGGGTGTGGATTTCAGCATGTGAGCCTTGAGGGGACGCAGCTCACCCTACCAGTCACTAAGAAGGCCTCCTTGGGAAACAAGGCCCAGGTACACCTCATGTTAGACCAACATTGCCCATTGCTTCATCATGACAGAAATGGCCTCCTGTTCTGCCCTGTGTGGTGCTGGAGTGTCTGCTGCCTTGTGGTGACAGTGGCACAGGTCCAAATTACACACCTCACAGGTCTCAGTCTACCCACTACATCTTTTAAAAGAGAAAGAAGAAAAGAAAGGAAGGGAAGGAGCAAGGTACATCCTGATGCCATTTGTGACCGCCCCTCACTCTCCCTGAGATGGGGGGATTCATTCCAGCTGCCGCCCGCCCCCCCACCATGGATACCAAGATGCAAGAATGTTCAAGCCACTTAAACAATGGCAGGCTATTGCACAGAACCAACCCACGTCCTCCTGTCTGCTTCAAATCATCTCCAGGCTTCTCACAATATGTAAAGCCATGTAAATGCTGTGTAGATAGTTGTCACACAGTATTGTTTAGGAAATAATGACAAAAGAGAAAAGTCTGTGCATGTTCGGGACAGATGCCACCATCACAGGCCTGTCTATGTCTTCAGTCCACGGTTGAATCTGCAGATGTGCACAATACAAAGGGTGTTGTGCTTGGAATATTCCCCAAAGACTCAAATATGAAAGACACAGTCCCCAGCAAGCCACCATCAGGAGCTGGGGCTTTGGGGACGTGATTGGATTGTTGAGGTTCTAACCTCATCAGTGGATTAATCCATGACAGACTGTAATGGATGAGTGGGTGTGATGGCAACTGTAGATGGCAGGACCTAGTTGAAAGGAGGGGGTCCTGGGGGTGTGCCCTTGGGGACTATGTCTTTTACCTGGCCTCTTCTCTCCCGCCCCCCACCCTCCCCGCATCTCATTGCCATGAAGTGAGCATGAGCTCTTCTCCACACCCTCCCCACCATGAGGCTCTGCCTCGCCACAGGCCCTTAGCAATGGAGCCAACCCACCAGGCACGGAAACCTCTTTGTCACAGCAAGGGAAGTCTGACTAACACAGAGGGCTCTGTCCATGAGGTATGTGAAATTATCACATGCTGATGTAAAGAGAGAAATCATGCTTTCCAGGAGCCGGGGGCAGGGGCATTGGCAGTGACTAGAAGCTCCATGTTGTCCTCCAAACGCCTGTTCCTTGCCATCTGGAGGATTGATGCTGCTGCTGCTGCTGCTTACTCCCAATCTCCTCCTGTGACGCTTCCCTTTAGCCCCCCAGGCCTCGTAGCCAACACCACCTTCTCAAAGGAGCCTTCCTGGATGGTCTGTTCAAACTAGCATCCTACCCTCTCCTGTCACCTAGTTTTCTTTTTATCATGATACTTATTTATCTGATATTACCTTGTTTATTTCCCACCGCCCGCTCCCCAACCCCATTATACTATAGGCTGCAAGAGAGCAAGGGCCTTATCTGTCTTGCTTACTGCTTTATTCTCTTGTTCCCAGGTAACATTCAAGCCTCAATAAATACACCCTGAAGGATGGATGAATGGAAGGAAGGAGGAATGGATGAATGGATGAGGGATGGATGGATGGATGGAAGATGAATGGATATCCCCTAGAGAGCCGGCCCACAGACTGTGCCTCCACCAGCCAACAGAATTCAGACCACGTTGCACCAGGAACTCCTAGGAAACATTCACAAGGTCACTGGTCATCTGTACAGAGTCCTGTAGCTTGCCACCTCCACGGCCTCATCTCAACAGGGCAGCACCCATGCCAAGTCCCCCTCCCTGGTGCAGGTGGCACTCACAGACCTAACAGGAGCCCAGCTTGGCACCAGGTACAAGATCTATAAAACTGCTGCTGCCTTCTGATAAAATAATCCCACTCCCAGGAGTGTATCCAAGAAATGATTTCAAAAGAAGGAGAGAGTGGCAATCAGGAACACTCTATACGAGTAGAGTTTTGTTGTTGTCAGGGTTTTTTTTTTTTTTTTTTAATCCTAAACACGTAGCAACAAGAGAACAGGAACAAGACATAGGTTCACTATCCCTCAGCCAAAATCCTTGAGGCTTGATGGAAATCAATATATTTCCAATTTCAGAAAAGCTATTAGTTGTTTATATCCTACTATACATCACACCTGGCAGAGGTTGGAGCAGTCGCTCACAGACACTGATGTCTTGAGTGAGACAGATACAAGTTCATCCCAAGTGGGACTAACAAAGAACACAAACAGCCTCTGATGAAGTTCAGGTGAAGTTAGGAAAGAGAACGTTCCCACAGAAGAACTTCTGGTGTATGGAGCGTCACAGATTCCAGAATTGCAGACAGAGATGGAACCTGAGCCCTGATAAGAACCAACCCAAACTTTCAGGCTGATGCGAAGGTGGAGGGCTGTTCTGTGGTAACGCTGAAGGACTTGTTTAGAAATCTACAATCTACAAATCCACTGAGAGGCACGCTACCAGGATTGGGACAGGGGAGTGTCCACAAGGCCATAAGGACATGGTTGGATGGAGCAGCAAGGAAAGGGGGTGGCCAGAGGACAGGAGGGCAGACCCCAGGGACATCCTAATGGGCACCTCCTTCCCACCCAGGGCCAGCTGTGCTTCCCGGGGAGCTCTTAGGAGGTAGTTGGGATTGGATAGAGGTCCTTAGGGTAGAGCCCCAGAACTGAATCCTGGTGGCTTTATAAGAAGAGGGAAGGAGACCACAACTCACACACACGCCCTGTTTCCTGCTGTGTGATTCTGGGTCCCTCCTCAGGACTCTGCCACTAAGAGGGTCATCACCACATTCAGCCCCTTGACCTTTCATCCCCAGAGCTTGTGCCATGAGGAACCTTGTCTTTGTAACTTACTCAGTGTGTGGGGTTGTGCCACTCGCCACAGAAAACAGATTAGTGTGTGGTGGTCCCACTTTTAAGGTTTTGAGGCCCCACTAGCTGATTCCCATGCAGCTGCCGTACCTCACATTCCCACCAACAGCAGGTGACAGTTCCAGTTTCTCCACATTCTCACCAGCCCCTACTTTTGGGGGTTTTTGTTTTTGTTTGCTTTGTTCTTTGGGTTACTTTTGTGGGGGTGGGGTACTGGAGATTGAACCTAGGGCACTTAACCACGAGCCACATCCCAACCATACACACACACACACACACACACACACCCCTTATGTAGAAACAGGGTCTCACTTAATTGCTTAGGGCCTTGCTAAGTTGCTGAGACTGGCTTTGAACTCACAATCCTCCTGCCTCAGCCTCCCAAGCCACTGGGATTATAGGTGTGCACCACCACACTCAGTGGCTTTTTGGTAACAGCAGTCCTAACAGTTGTGAAGCCATATCTCATCATGAGTTCGATTTTTAATTCCTTGATAATTGATGATATTGAGCACCTCTTCAGCTTTGACCATTTGTATATATTCTTTGAAGGGAGATTCTAGTCTTTCAGCCATTCTGAGTATACTTGAGTTATTTGGGGATTGTGCTGTGAAGTTGTAGAATTCCCTACACATTTGGAGTATTATCCTGTTATCACGTAGAGGGTTTACAAATGTTTCCTCCCACCCTGAGGAAGTCTTTTCATGCTCCTGTGTCCCTTGCTTTGTGGAGTGTTTTTGTTGGATGTGGTCCCACTTATCCATTTTGTTTGTTGCCTGAGCCTTAGGCATCAACCAAAAAACCATTGCCAAGATCAACACTAAGAAGTTCTCCCACTCTGTGTGTTTTTGAGGGTGATAAAGAATTAGGGAACAATTTTATTCCTTTGTGTGTGGATATCCAGTTTTCCCAACATCATTTGTTGAAGAGCCTGCCCTTCCCCAACTGTATGTTCTTAATGCTCTTGTTGAACATCAGGTGTATGTGTGTGTGTGTGCATGTGTGTGCGTGTGTGTGTGTGTCTATTTCTGGGTTCTCAAATATCTTCCATTGATCTATATGTATATCTTTATACAAACAAGTGGAAAGGCATCCAACGTTCATAGATTGGAAGGATTAAAATATCCATACTTCCCAAAGTGGTCTACAGGACCAAACCCACCAAAATCCAAATTGCATTTTTTATAGGAGAAGGAAAGCAATCCTAAAATTTTTATGAACTGGTAAAGTTCCCCAAAATCCAAAGCAATCTTGAGAAAGAACAAAGCAGAAGGCATTGAACTCTCTGGTTTAAAAACATGAAGCTAATAGTAATGAGAAAAGTTGAATACTGACACAAGCTTTTTCTTTTAGAAATCATCCTGCTAACAGCCAGGAATTGAGCAACAGGGTGATCCCTGTCCAGGAATAGAACCCTGGGACTTGGACGACATGGTGCAGGTAAAATGTCTGCTGCATCTCTCCCCAGTGTTCCTTAGTAATCATTGAAGATGCTCCAGAGATTCCCAGATAAAGACAAGAAGGTTCTGTAACTTGCCTGCCGAAGATACCTAACTGGTCTGCTAATGCCTCTCTGGTCACAAAAGCAGAGAGGAATGCTAATCCTTGTGGTCACAGTCAAGGGACTGGAGCCTGTGGGTTTATATGATAATTCTTGCTGACCCTCAATGGCTGGGAGCTTTGGGAAGTTGTTTAGTCTATCTGTGCCTTAGTTCCCCTATAGTTTGAAATGGGGAAAATGATAAAGTCCCTATATTATAGAGTTAGGTAAAGAATAAAAAAGAAAATCCACAAACATCAGTGAACACTAGGCTTAGCACATGTGAGGGTCAAAGAAACTGGCTTTCATTAGTCACATGCCAACATAGACTTACTCTGGGTCGCCATCTGACCTCATGCCTATGCCCAGTCCTTACCTGCCGGGCCCCTTTCTTTGACTCCAAGTCTCTCACACCAGCGACATCTGCTGTACATAACATCTCTTGGATTTCGGGATCTTTAGCCTGATCTATAGGGAAAGAAACCGATATTGGTACAAAAGAAGAAACTGACCCCAAACCACACAGGGACTGGGTCCTCTCGGGGATTTGAACAAGGTTCTCTGACTCTAACATGCAAAGTTCTTTATACAGCACAACTGTCCCATGGAAAACTCTTAACAATGGGGAAGTCACATCCTTGAAAAGAAAATGGGACTTTTTTGTTGTTGCTGTTATTGTTGCTGTTGTTTTGTTGGTTTGCTTGCATTTCCAAACAGACAAAAGACATTTGAAGCTAAGACTGGTAAATGAGTTAGGTTAGGTAGTAAATCATATAGAAATGTGACCTTGAAATAGAGAACAGACCTTGGGATCTCGGACAAGTCTTGTTACCAAACTGGGATCTGCTGCATCTTTTCCCCTTAGTTTCCTCTTCTATAATATGAGATTATTAGGGCATTATGGCACCCACCTGTGAACCCAGTCACTCAGGAGGCTGAGACAGGAGAAAAGCAAGTTCAAGGACAGCCTCATCAACTTAGCAAGGCAGTAAGAACTTGTGTCAAAATAAAAATTAAAATGGTTATGGGTGTAACTCAGTGGTAGATCATTCCTTGGTTCAATCTCTGGTATAATAATAATAATAATAATAATAAGAAGAAGAAGAAGAAGAAGAAGAAGAAGAAATTGTTTGTTGGACAGTCTGATCTTGAAGGGACCTTCAGGAAAGGTTTGGACAATAGGGACCCTGTGTGCTTATTGCTGCATATAAACATTTTGCTAAATTTTGTTTAAATTACTTTTAACTTTATTGCCTAGTTACTTCTGAAATAAAAGGGCAATCACTTTGTTTAACAGAGAAAAAGAGCAGGACCCAGAGAGGCACTAAATCTTATTGAGGAAAAACAACCCCCAACTGTCTCCTACCTTGTCCCCAGCAATGCTCTCTGAATTTGTTTGTTCAGTGACACAATCAGTAACATCTAAAATTAGCACCCGAGCTTCCTCCCTCTCCCACTTCATCATTTCTGAGAGGTTCTGTAGGTTGAAGAATTGCTTATAATGATGATAGACTAACTCATTTAAAAAATCACAAATGGAGAAAACAAGTTTATTTCCTTATCTTTAAATAGTTGGGGCCTGAAAGGAAAACTGTCTTCCACCAAAGAGAAAAAAGCAATTATCTGAGATGAGAACCACTAGCTCATCACTCAGCCTATAGGAGATGGGATTCATTGATCAGAGCCCAAGTTCCAGATCTGAGCAGAAAAAGAATAGGGGGTGCGCATCATTAATTTCAATAGAATTGAAAATAATAGGATGAGGCCAGGGGAAAATAGTGAAATCTAACATTCCCTGTTCCCTAAGTCATCTGCTCCCTGCATACAGAGGGGTAAAGGACACACTCACCCCTCAGTGAGTGTTTCTGTTCTGTTATGACATATTTCAAATGTCATAGAACTGTCAATCATCAATAAATATTCATGCACTAATCCAGGGTTAACCCATGTTGACATTTTGCTATATCTACACACAGGGTGTTTTAAAGCAGTAAAATGCTACCAATGTAATAGAAATTCCCTCATACCCATGGACCTTCACATTCTATGTTCTCCCTCCTCAGAGACAACCACTATCCTGCTACTCTGCTTTTGATGTACACAGTTCCCATGCAGGTTTTCATTTTGATAGATAGATAGAAAGAAAACAGATAGGTAGACAAGCATACAGACATATCTGTCTCTATGTGTGTGTGTGTGTGTGTGTGTATGTATATCCATATGTGTGTGTGTGTTTGTGTGTGTATATATAGAGAGAGAGATAGATAGATACATATATATTTCTGTATATGCATAGAGAAATATACATATATGCATTATTTTTTTAAAGAGAGAGAGAGAGGAAAGAAAGATGCTAAGAGCCAAGTATATGATGCATGGCATTTTTGGTCGAAAGGTGACGCCAGCTAGCCATTGAGATGATATGATTATGTTAAGATTTGCATTCATATGGATATTGGACTCCTGCTGTTCACCTAGGCCGGCTACGGGATTCCTGGAGAGTTCCCATTGGTTGGGGAAGTACAGTAGGAGGGAGTTCCGGGGGAGGAGCTCTCTCTGCAGTCCGGGAGGAGGCCGCGTGGGTGGAAAAAATCTTCCCGGGCTCGTATATGATGCCATGCATCATATACTTCATGCATCATATACTTGGCTCTTAGCAGAAAGAGAGAGAATTTTTTTAATATTTATTTTTCAGTTTTCGGTGGATACAACATCTTGATTTTATTTTTTATGTGGTGCTGAGGATTGAACCCAGCGCCCTGTGCATGCCAGGCGAGCGCATTACCGCTTGAGCCACATCCCCAGCCCTATGCATTATATTACATATATATATACATATATTCACATATATATGTGTATGTGTATATATTATATATGTGCATGTATATATGCATATATTACATGTGTGTATATATGTATATGGTATATACACATATATATAATACATATAAAGTCCCTATAGATTATCTATGTTGAACATTTTATACAAATGACATTATATGATATGTGACGTTTTGGGTCTGACATCTTTTTTTCTCAAGCTTCATCCATGTGTATTATGTATCAACACTTTGTTCTTTTTAGGACCAAATAATATTCTATTTGACAGCTTTTCCACATTTTATTCCTCCATTCATGTTTGTTAATGGACAATGAAGTCACTTCTACCAGTCAGCTATCACGACTAATGCTGATATGAACATTCACGAGAAAGTCTTTGGACATATGCTTCCAGTCCTCTGGGGCATGTGCTTGGAGGGGAATTGTGGGGTGACATGCATTTGTCTAGCATTCAGAGGAACTTCCAGACTGTTGCCAGACTCTGCGTGTGTTTAGATTGGCATCATCCCACGTCTGCTTTTTCTGCTCACCATGAGGATCTTGCTAGACTGACTCGAGCAAGAGCAAGAGGCAGACGGAGGAGCAGCATCAAGCACCGTGACTCCTGGGATTTCAGCAGACACACAGCCGGAGCCCCTGAGCCTGCAGATGCCTGATACAGACGCCGTCCTTCCACCAAGCCCAGCTGTGTGTGCAGCATGTAGCATATTCCATCTCTGGGTCAGGGACTTGGCAAAAGTGAGCCAGAAAGATACTATTCCAATCCTGGAGATGACAGCAGAGAAAAAAATATTCTTATAAAACCTAACATTCCATATACATAAAATATCCAGAATAGGGACAGGAAACAGATGAGTCATCGCCAGGGCATGGGGGAGGTTAAGAAGGCAGAGGTGTCACTTTTAAGTGACAACTTAAAGTATATTTTAGCTCCAGCTGCTGTAACAAAATCCATAAATAGAGTGAAGAGAAATTATTTGTAATAGAATAGATATCGAAATGTATTTCTCACTCTGAACAGATATTACTTAGAATAGAATAGAAATAGAAATGTATTTCTCACAGTTCTGGAGGCTGACAGTCTGAGATTAAGGTGCCAGCTGATTCATCTCCTGGAGACAGCACTATTCTTGGTTTGCAGAGGGCCACCTTATTGCAAGGTCCTCACATTGTAAAAAACAAACAAACAAAAATCTTCTCTCCATGTCTCTTCTCACATGGCACTAATCCCACTGATGAGGGCTCCACCCTGTGACCTAATTGCCTGCCAGAGGCCCCACCTGCGAATACCATCACACTGGGGAGCAGGGTTTCAACATGATTTTTGGTGGACACAGCAGTCATGGCGTTTCCTTCTGGGGTGAGGAAAACTCTCTGGAAAGTAGAAGTGATGATCGAGCAGCAGTGTGAATGTATTAAATGTCACTAATGGAAAATTTCATCTTCTGCAGACTTTACCACAATAACAGTAAAACTAATTATGCAAATGTGCATAATTGCAGTAAGTGCACTAGAGAAAGAGCACGGGTGGCTATGAGGCCCCATAAGAGAGAGGCCTGCCTTGGTCCTGGGTATCAGGGAAACGACCCCGGCTACTTCACAGTGTCACAATTACCACGGTGCAGGACTCAGGGAGGACAGCCCTGTGTGTTGTGCACCCTCATAGCAGTGACCATGATTTGTGGCTGTGTTTTTCTTCATGTGAGCCTTTATCAGTGGGTCCTTCACCCCCCAGGAAGCCGTCAAATTCATTTTTCCAATCATTAGGTGTTTTGGGTGCTCGGAGCCCATGCAGACACAGTGGCAGGGCTGCTGCCCTCAGGAGGCTGTGAGCCCCACGAGCTCCCAGATGACGAGCAGGCAAAGGGTGGTGTGGACTGAGCAAAGCAAACCAGCTGAGGGGACCGCATGGGGACCAGCTGTAGATCCGATGAGGCTAGGACCAGAGTCCTGGGAGGGAGGAGGTGAGGCAGGAGGAGCCAGCCCAGACAGAGCAGGGAGCAGGCGGCTCCAGGCAGGGACAAAGGTCCAGAGATTGAGAAGAGCAGGGGGATTAGCTAAGGGGATACTGAGGGGCCACTGGCCTGAGAGGAGAGCCAGGAAAGCAGAAGGCGATGCCCACCTCTTTCCTAACCAGAACAGCATGACACAGGCACCTGGCACTCCCGCGACTAGGAAGGGAGGAGGGGGCTGTCACACTCTCCCCAGGATTCCTGGGATCTGGATTCTGGTCCCAACTCTCTTCCCACACACATGATGTTCTCAGATACCTCCCCGACACCTCTCTGGGCATCAGTTTCCTCATCTGCGAGAGGGGAGGGCCTGAGGCCCGTGGCCTCTGCCAGCAGCGCTTCATGGGGCTGTGGTTTGCTGAGCAAGGGAGGGTGCTGGCAGAGGGGGAGCAGAACCTCGCCTTTCTCACAGAATCCCTCACCTGTCATCCCCTTTCCTGCAGAAGGTCGGGAAGCAGCAAAACGCAGCCTGAAGACCCGGCCCTCCCTCCTCCCTCCTCCCTGGCTGCCCCCCGCTAGACTGGGACTAATAATGTAATCACCTCTAATAGTCATGCTCGAGGCCTGGGGGTTTAGGACTCTAACCTATGACTGTGGGGAGGGGACATGATTCAGCCCAGAGCATTGGGTATGTGGTGTATCTGGTGCCGTCCTTGGTAAGCATTCAGTAAGTGGTACCTATGGAAGGTGAAGAGGGACGTGCTGGGAACCACCCCAACAAGGTGACCAGCCACAGCTCTGTCTCCCCCAAGGAAGGTCCTCCGGTCCATGGGAAGACCTAGGATTCAGGAGGCCCTGCATCTAGTGATTCCGATGGCCATTGGTGTAGGAGTCAGACCCACATGAATCCAAACCCTCCGGCAGGTGCTGGCTGGAGACCCTGAGAACAGGTCCTGCTGAGCTGCGCCTCAGCTGTCCTCATGTGTTGTGATAAAAGATGAGAAGGGGACCTGGCAGGGAGAGGTGACCATCAACCCTCCTTCCTCCACCGGTGAGCAGGGAAATAAGATGTGAAGTCCCCATGTGGCCTCGTAGGAGAGATACCCTGGGGTCAGTCACCATCTGTGGGATCTCAACTGGGATTAGTGATCCTGCCTCACGGGGCTGCCGGGTTGTCACCAGGCAGAAATGTCTTGAGCAGCGTGAAAGTGCTCTGTAAACTGCAAAGCACTCTGGGCAGGTCAGCTGTTCCCCTCCTTTCAGGATGCAACACTTCAAAGGCCTTCTGAGAGGGCGCTCACACCCACACACCCGATTCCAAGAAAAACAAAGAGGCGGGGGCCGTGTGGTTTCCTGACTCACAGAGGCCACCCCTGCCCAGTATTCAAATCCTGCGGCGAGAGGAGCTGTGTGTTTTGAGTCCTCAACTGTTTGCTAGCTGCTTCCCCGGGCTGTAACTCGCACCCACTCTTCCCTGGTCCAGAAAGGAGGCAGAGGCAGGCCCGAGGTGACCTGGAAATCCACCCCAAGATGGCTCCATGGCTGCGGGGATGGAGTCTAGGATGTTAGCAGGGAAGCAGGAGGGACACAGACATTCTGATCAGCGACAGAGCAAGATGCCCATCGCTGATAAGAAAGACCCAAGTCCAAGATGGGGAAGACAGACAGGGCTCAAGGGAGGAAAAATAAATACATGCGTCCCCTGCAGTGAGGCCAGATTGAGGATATGAGGGTCAGAGGGCAGCAGAGAGAAGAAAGAGGAAAGAAAGGGACCGGGAGGGGAGGGGAGGGGCCTCGTCAGAAGCACAACCCCAGAGAAGGACAATATGTTAGGATCGATCTTTTTATTTCTTTTTTTCCCCGTTTTTGACCCTACGATCTTAGGGAGAAAAGGAAACAGGGGGACCCAGAGATGCCGTCGGGTGAGTGGAAGAGGCCTCTGAGGCAGAGGAAGGCGTCTCGCTCAGCTCAGGCTGTGGAGCCTGGAGACTGGAGAACTCGGGCAACAGATGGAGCCTTTCTCCCAGTTCTGGAGGCTGGACGTCCCGGGTCAGGGCACCAGCACAGCCCTGTTCTGGTGAGGCCCCTCTTTTTGGCTTGCAGATGTCCAGGTTCTCGCTGTGTCCTGACGTGGTTGGGGGACACGGGGAGACACCCTCCAGTGCCTCTTCCTGGAAGAGCACTAAAATCCTATTGGGTGTCAGGTCAGGGCTCCTCCCTGTGACCTCACCTAACCTTAGTTACGTCTGTAAAGACCCCGCCTGGCCTCTAAATAGAGTCCCTTTGGGGGTTAGGGCTTCCACAGGGAAGTGGAGGAGAAGGCAATATCGCCCTTAGCAGAGGGCAGAGGTGGGTGAGGGAGGTAGAGGGCAGCCCAGTGGGAGAGAGAGAGGTCCTGCACGTGGCCTGGCCTGGAACAGACACTGCCAGATGAGTCCGCCTGGGGCCAAGGCCCTGCTCCCAGCCCTGCCTCCCCACTCCCAATGGAGGTGCACTGGGCCCCGCCCCCTCTGATCCTCAGCCTCTGGGACACACAGTGTGGAGGGGAGCCTCTTCTCTAAGACCACTGGGTGCTGTCGGGCTTCCTCCCAAGAGGTGGGTGCTCCTGGGGCTCAAGAAAAATAACAGTCTTCAAAAGACCCAGAGGTAATAGTAGGGTGGGTGGCTTCTACCCGCTCTGCAGAGTAAGCCCCTGTCTCAGCCAACCACCTCAGCAGCCAAGGCCACCTCCTCCAGCCATCATCCTGAAGACTCATCCAACTCCATCTCACTCCCAAATAAGAACAACTTGGTAGTGGGGAGCTGTACACTTAGTCTTGAGGGTCACCGTCTTCTCCACAAGGATCTGCCCTTCAAAGCCAAGGCTGACCCCAGCCTCTGCATGTTCTTAGGCAAAGGCTATTTCTATGAGAGCCAGGGAGTCTCCCTCAACCCGACTGTCACTCATCCTGCAGCATGAGTGGAACGCAGGCCATGGAAGGGCTCCTTGCACAGAGAGACACAGGAAGAGAGGGCAGGAGAAGCCAAGAGGAGCGGCTGCAATGAGTCCTCCAGGGACAGAGAGGTCTGGAGGGCTTCCTGGAGGAGGTGCCCTCAGCCCAACCATAGAGGAGTTCACCAGGGAGGATGTAGAGGCGGGCAGCATCCCAAGCAAAGCCCAGGAGTGACATCAGTACCAGTGCCCCCAGCCCTGTTCCAGGTGAAAGGAGGAAGATGAGAAGAGCTTGCAGGGCCAGAGCAAAACCTGGAGGTCGCGATACAGAGTGGGCCTTGTGCAGGGCCATGAAGAGCCACGGCAGAGCCTGAGCAGAGCAGTGGCTTGGTTTGATCTGACCCAGTTGGTTTGCTCCTTTGTGTGTTCTGAGAGGGTGGGAATGGGCCTTCAGAGCAGAAGAGATATTTATGGTGTGGTCTGTGAGCTCTCCCCCCTTCTCTTTATCTCTGCTCTGATCTACCTTTTGTTTGAGGTAATGGAGTTTTACTGTGGGGTTCGCCACACCTCCAGGGCACACATAAAAGGAGGTTACAACAGTTGTTTTGTGGAATAGAACACGGAGCAAAAATTACTTATCTCATCTTATAAAGTTATTGTAACGGTGATACTTAAACCCGATGGAAATGGTAGCATAAAATGAAACATAAAGCAAATTTAAATATAGCCATAGATTTTCTTTTTTAAAGCTTAGCTGAAATGATGGCAATCTGAATTCAGCAATGTGTGAAATGTCTCAGGATCAAGTCGTCTCTCAAGGATATTCTTTCAGATAATCCCTTAATGTAATATAGCTGTTCTGGGCTGAACCGCGTCCACCCCAAATTCATATGTTAAAGCCCTAATTCCAAGTGCCCCAAGAACGTGACTGCCCACAGAGGAGGTAAGGTCTTTAAAGAGGTAATTAAGTCAAAAATAAAGCATTATCCTGGACCCAAATCCAATCTAGCTGGCCTCCTTACAAGATGAAATTGGGACCTAGACTTGTGCACACAACACGGAGGAAACAGCCATCTACAAGCCAACGAGAGAGGCCTCAAGAGAGACCAACCTGCTGACACCTTGACCACGGACTGTGGCCTCCAGCACCATGAGAAAATATTTGAGCCACTCAGGCTAATGCACTTTGTCATGGAAACTCCAGCAAAATAATAACAGTAAAACATTAAAGTAGAAAGCCCAAAAACATCAGCAAATACAGAAAAAAAAGGTGCTAAAATTCAACCCCTTTTAGAACTTACATTGAAGGATAACATACCTACAGAAAAAGTGCACAGATCCTAACGGTACCAACTAAGCACAGCTGTGTAGCCAGCGCCAGAATCGAGACACCCAACAACCAGGGCATGGTCGTGCACACCTGTGATCCCAGCTACTCGGGAGGCCGGAGGATCACATGTTGGAGGTCAGCCTGGGCATTTTAGCAAGACCCAGTTTCAAAAAATAAAAAGGGTTGGGGATGTAGCTCAGTGGCAGAGCACTTGCCTAGCATGTAGTCCCTGGGTTCAATCCCCAGTACATCAAAAGACAAAAAAAAAAAGAAAGAAAAGAAACACAATATAACAACTTCTCAGAGGCCTTCTCACGCCTTCTGCTAGAGTAACAGGCCTGTAGGACTGAACGGTGTCCTATATTAAAGCCCTTCCCCTCACAGTGGCTATTTGGAGATCCAGCCTGTGTCCGTCAGCCTTCTACTACTGTAACAAATGCCCGAGACAATCAACTTATAAAGAGAAAAGGCTTGTGCAGTTTCATGGTTCTGCAGGTTCGGGTCCTGGTCAGTTGGCCCCTTTGCCTTTGAGTCTGATGATGGCGAGGAGAATGGCCGAACAGAGCCACCCACCTCATGGCCAGGAAGCTAAAAGAGGGGAAGAGGAAAGGACTGGGGTCCCACTATCCCCTTCAAAGACGTGTCCCAGTGACCTAAGACCTGACACAAGGCTCCACCTTTTAAAGGCTCCACCACCTCCCCATAGTGCCAAGCTGGGGACGAAGCCTTTAGCATGTGGGCCTTTAGGAGGACATATAAGATCCAAATAGCAGAACCTTTAAGAAAATGGCTAATATAAAATGAGGTCATAAGGTAGGACCCTCATCAAGCAGAACTGGTGTCCTCATGAGAAAGGAGAAGAGGGCTTGGTATTGCTCACTGGTAGAGCGCCTGCCTGCCATGTGTAAGGCCCTGGGTTCCATCCTCAGCAATGCAAAGGAGGAGGAGGGGGAGGGGGAGGGGCAGAGAGGGAGGGGGAGGAGGAGGGGCAGAGAGGGAGGGGGAGGAGGAGGAGGAGGAGAAGGCACAGGGGGAAGAAGGAGGAGGGGCTGGGGCCAGACACTAGGAGTCACACGCACAGAGGAAAAGCCAGATGCAGACACAGGGAGAAGGCAGCCATCTAAAAGCCAAGGAGAAGGGCCTCAGAGAAACAGACCCTGCCCACACCTTGATCTTGGACTTAGAGTCTCCAGAACTTAAGAAAATAAATGTCGATGGTTTCGACCCCCAGCATGTGGAGGGGTTTGGGCAGCCCTAGCAGGCTGATACCAGGCAGCTCTCCCACACACATACACACAGGGTATACAGGAAATTCCTAAAAACAATTACCTACGGGGGTCTGAGGAGGAGGCTAATGAAAACAGCCGTGTCTGGTACACAGCTGTCTGAGTGGTTGTCACCGGGCATCATAGACTGCGTTAGCAAGACATCAGATGACTTTCGGTGTAACACCCATGTGCAGGTTCTCTCAAACATGTGTGTACTCATGTTTTAGATTTATCTAAACGACAGGTGCAAAGGCATCATTCAAAGCTAACTGTGTGCCGGGTATGCGTCTAATGTATTTCACTCAATTCTTAGACTTGTTTAAGATCTATGCACACTGGTGAATATACATCTAGTTTGCAGATTCTTCTTTTTATTTGTTCTAGTCAGTTACACACGACAGTAGAATACATCTTGACACATCATACATAAATGGAGTGTAACTTGTCATTCTTCTGGGTGTACATGATGTAGAATCCCACAGTCGTGTAGTCACACATATACACAGGTAACAATGCTCAATTCATTCTACTATCCTTCCTCCCCCCACACCCCTCCCCTCCCTTCACTCCCCTCTGCCTAATCCAAAGTACCTCAATTCTCCCCTAGCCCCCCTACTTTGCAGATTCTGACTGTTGGGTTGCCGTTGCCTACATCAGAGTTTACTTCCCATCCCCCCAGAGGTGGAACCTAAGGACCTCCAATGTCCTGACCAAATAATTCTGCACTTAATCTTCTTGAAGATGTCCCTTTTGGACTCTCACCAATGAGAGTGCTGCAGCCTTCCACAGTATCTTGACTAAACTCTGCCTGATGGTTCTCCAAAGTCACTCTAACATCTCCACCCATAGACTGGTTACCCACATCCCGGCCGACACCCAGCACTATCCAGCTTTCCCACATTTCCAGGACAGTGAGTGCAGGGGAATGAGTCCCCGCTAGGCTCCCCTGAGTCTCTGTGATCCTCCATGAATTGGAGCCTCTTCATTTACAAACTGCTTGGGTTTCCCCTTCTGCGAAGTGCTTATTTGTCTATTTTGCCCAGTTTTCTACAGGGCTCTTTGTCTTTTTCTTAACAATTCGTAGGACTTCCTGCAGAGTCTAGATTTTAGTCATGTGTTGATTTTAAATGCGGCTTCTATGACAGTCTATAGCAGCAGGGTTTCTCAGCCTGGGCCCTGTTAACATTAGGCCTGGTAATTCTTTGTCGCAGGGCAATCCTGTGCATTGGAGGATGTTAGCAGGACCCCTGTCCTCTGCTCAAAAGAGGCCAGTAGTATGTCCCACATCCAAGCAAAGATGACTTCAGAAATCGCTATATGCCTTGGGAGACAAAGTTGCCCTCAACCACGGGTCCACAGGTTATGCCTCCACAAGGTTAGAGTTATCTAACACATTGACCAGGAATCCATCATTTCAGTAACGTTCATTAATTTTTCATATGGTGCCATGTGTTTGGGAGGTCTCTTTTATAAAGACTTCCTCACTCCTAGGTTACAAAAGTGTTCACCTATATTATCTTCTATCCGTTTTATTGTTTATCTTTTAACATGTTAGTCGTTATCTGGTGTCTACTTTTGTATTCTGGGCTAACTAGGAATCTAGCTATACTCTGACACATATACTCTGATTCCAAAGCCACTTCCAATTCAATGGCACCTTTCCCTTTGATCTTGACGCCATATTTATCACATCAAGTTCCAATATATGCACAGTCTGTCTCTGAGCTCTCTGTCCTGTTCCACTAGACCACACAATTCTTTTATTACTATGACTTTGTCAGACATCTTAATATCTAGGAGATTAGAACTTTTATCTAAAAAAAAAAAAGAGTTGATCAGCTATTTGTGGACCTTTCTATTTATTCATGTCTATTAAGTTTCTCAACACACCCATCTAGAATTCTCTCGTTCAATGCATCAAACTTATAAATTAATTTGAAAAGAATTGACATCAATGTTACGTTATGTTCAATGGGCTGTCTCCCCATTTATTTAAAACTTCTTTTTATGTCCTCTAATCAAATTTAAATTTTTCTTCCATAGAGAGTTCCTTGACTAATTAATTCCTGTGAATAGCATCTTATTTTCTATTGTGTTTTATGGTTGGCATTTGCTAGTGAGGAGATGTGCTGTTGGGGATAGTAGTAGATCTTAGGGTCTAACGAACTGGCTGGATCTCATTAGTTCTAAAAGAGAATTAATGAACTGTCTAATGATTCTGTTGATTTTTTTTTAAGACAGAGTCTTTCTAAATTGTCCAGGCGCCCTTAACATACAATCCTCCTGCCTCAACTTCCCGCGTATCTGTGATTACAAGTGGGCACCACCATACCCAGCTCACTCGGTTTTCTAAGATGATCATGGCCCGTACAAAGAATGACAGCTTATCTCTTCCTTTAAGTCTACACTCCACATTGGTTTGCTGGGGCTTTCCATAACCAAGCACGACAGGCCAGGTGATTTAAACATCAGAAATGCATTCTCTCTCCATTCTGGAGGCTGGACATCTGAGATCAAGGTGCCAGTAGGGTTGGTTCCTTCTGAGGCCATCTCCGTGTGTCCTCACAGCCTGCCTTCCCCCTGAACCTCTCTGGGTCTCACCTCCTCCTGTAGGGACAGCTGTCATAATGGACTAGGGAAACTCACTGACTTCAATTATCTTTTTAAAGAGCCTGTCACCAAATGTAGCCACACTCTGAGATTCTGGAGGTCAGGACTTCCACATACAAAGGGAGACACAGTTCAGCCTATAACCACCTCCCACTGCGTGCTTTTGGCTTCACCTGCAATCATAACCCAAAATTCTCCATCCTGAGAAGAAAAAGCAGGACTCACACCTGCCCCTGAAGAGCCTCCCGTCCCCTCTGCCTCTGGCTCACATTCCCTCCATATCGTAAATCCGTATGTCCTTGCCCCCCAGGGTCTCCCCGCAGATTCCGTGCCAGTTCTCTAGCACCTCTACCCTGTCCTCTCCTTCCATGAAGCCTCTGAGCATTGCTGACAGGGACAGGGAGGAGGTGGGAAGAGTGGTGTGAACAACCAGTCAGAAATCCCCAGAATCTGATTATGCTTCTAGCTCTCTTTGGTTGCAGCGTTGACACTGAATTAGCAGTGGACAATGGAAACTGAGGCTCAGAGAGGTTAAGGGACATGAAGAAGATCACACAGGTAGAATGGAGGAGAAGTGGGGCTGAGGCCAAGTCTTCTGGTACCAAGAGCAGTTTTGGCCACACCTTCCACTGGAGATGTCATCTGGGCTCTGCCACAGTCCATGGGGAGACCCAGACAAGCAGGACTGCCTAGTGGAAGGAAAGAGGGTGGGTTGGGGCTGAGCCACCCACCAGGGGAGGCTGCTTCCAGGTGAGCAGTGGGTGAGGATGACTTGCTTTATCATGCGGGTACCATCTCTACAGATGAGGAAACTGACACCCAGAGGCTGAGGGCGTGCTGCTGAATAGCACCTGCTCCATGGCTAACTCAGAATAAAGACTGCTCTTCCAGAGACCCAGCAGCAGCATCCAACCACCCATTCACAAGAGAATGGCGCTCCCACCCAGTGAAATACTAGAAAGCATGAAAAACACATGAACAAGGACACCCACATGTGAAATAGCATCATCAGTGAAAAAAAAAGCAAATTGTTAAAAAAAAAAAAAAAAAAAGAACAGCCCACGTGCAGTGTGAGGGTTCAGGGGTGACCGGGAGCAGGGAAGCCCTCACCCAGGGATTATGGCCTTGAGCGAGGAGACGATGCCTCTGCCCCTGCAATAGGGAGGGGACACACAGAAGGTCCACTACATTGGAAATGTCCAGTGTCCTAGGACAGATCAAGTCCACCCATTTCACATTATTCTCTCTGCCTCGTTGCTTTCAAAATCCATATTCTAAGAATTTTTCATGATCAATTTTCTTTCCAAAGGTGATAAGACAAGTCATCACTGTCCTGTTCGTTAATGACTGTCTCCTCTGCTGAGCCATAGGGGCCCTTCTGGACCCCTCCCCCCAGCTACTCTGCTCTCAATTCCTGGTCCCTGGAACCTGGGTTCAACAATAAACGTGCATTGTTCTGTGAAGCTGCAGGGTTCAGGGGACATGCGTTCCACAGGAAGAGGAAACTATTAGGCTGAGTGTTCTTGAGCAAGCAGGGACACATGAAAGTGAGACTTTACCAGACTCTCTGGTGGCCTCCTAGGGACCAAATAGCTAAATTTTTTTTTGATCTGCAAAGCCTCAGGCAGTTAGCACAAACCAGGAAGAGCCAGGGCCCCTGATTTGGCAGGCAGAACAGGCAGAGCCTCAGTGGATCATTCTTGGTCAATTCTGCACTTTTTTTCAACCAAATCTACTTGCCTCGAGGGGAAGCGTCCCAAGGACCAAAAGCAGACCTCAGGCCTCTCTGCAAACCTCCAGGTGGGCATAGTCATTGCTGGCACTTCAGAGAGGGGGACCCTCATGCTGCTGGGTCATACTGTACAGCCCAGAGGGACAAAGTGGCCAAGAATGGAGTCAAAGAAGAGCTCAAGAGTAGAACCAAAGAGAAGCTCAAGTCTTGCAGTTCTCCTTGCAGCTGGGGAAGACACTGCTCCAGGTTTGACATCCCATGTACCACCTTAGACACATGCTTCTGGTTAGCGCAGAAGTGAGGCTGGGAGAGTGATGGGTGGAGGGAGGGATTGGGAGAAATAACCAAACGAAAAAGGAAAGTATATTTGGAAAAGCAAAAGCAGCCCCCTTTTCCCTTGGGCTACTATGAAAAGCTGATTCTAAAAGAAAGCTCTGCTGTCAGCTGGTTAATGGGCTTTCTCCTAAAATGAGCTTTTGAAATTGTCTGAGAATTGAGAATTTGTGAGAGGGAGAGGGACAGGACTGGTCACCGAAATAGATACGGTCCCCTGAGTGGAAAATGTGTCCTCGCTCTGATGTACTCTGAAGAGCTCAGCTCGTGACCATGGTAGGAAGACACATCTTGGTTCAGAGTTGTGACTCCAAAGCCAAACGGACCTTCCCCATTTCTTGAGTGGAAGAGAGAAGAATAAGGAACTATCCTTGGGCACAGATGACACTATAATAAGAAAATCACCCCTGAAAGGCTTGAGAGAGTTGTTTTGTTTGAGGAGTTTTTGTGTCTTTAAAAAAAAAAAAAAATCTTTCCACAGATCAAAATTTCAAAAACCAAGTTAAGGCCTTAGGGCTCAGGTTGTCCCTTAGAAGCTCTCCATGAACAGGTGGGGGACCTGAGGTCCAGAAAGGGGAAGCCATAGAGCCAAGGTCATGGCAAGGTTAAAGGCAGAGCTGGGACAGACCCAGGAACTCCCCTTGCACCTGGGAAGCCCTGCGATGGAGAGGGAGCACGGAATCACGTTAGTCAGCTAGGGGGACCGTCTACCTCCTGGGGAAGCACGCCCAGGTCACACAGGATGCTGGCCAGGGTTCAGCTCTATAAGGCAGGAGCCAGCAGAGCCAGTGCCCAGGAGTAGCACCCGCATCTCTGGGAACTGATTTTTCTCCTGCCTGGGGTTAACCTGGACTTCCCCAGAAGCTGAGGCTGGGGATTGTCCGCTGAGAAGTAAGGAGGGAGTGCTGTCAGGCAAAGNACCCCCCCCCCCCCGCCGGCTGCTCTTTGCAGCCTTCATGCACCAGTTTCCTAATGATGGAAATTCTGGGAATACCCTCTTTCTTGACCATCAAACCTGCCTGAAGTTCCCACCAGGCTGCTCCCTGGTTTCCAATGGGCTACATGAAATCCCAGGGGATTTGAGAACCAGGACACCCCCCTTCCCTCCCCACCCTCATCTTGACACCCCCTGGTGGGGCCATTGACAACAGTGGCAAGAGCATGGGTTCCCATGTCAGGCAGAGCCCCGGAAGCACCCTGTCCTTCCAGATCTTGAAAAGTGGTCAGGAGCAAGAGCCTGTGCACCACCCAGGCCTCTGCTACTGGCCAAAGGCACGTGACCCTGAGTTTCCTCATAGACAGGGATAACTAGGCCAGCCTGGAGGTTGCTGGGGGGTTAAGTGAACGAACCGTGAAGAGTTTACCCAAGGTCCAGAACATAGGGAGTGTTCCAGAAAAGGCAGTTTTCAAAAAGTAGCTCCCCTGGAAACGTCAAGCTCTTCCAGGACTTTTTCTAGACTATTCCCTATTGTATGGGAATAAAAAAATCTAAAATATGAAACGCTCCAAAATTGAATTTTTTTAATACCAACATTCCCTTCAAAGTTTTGGATTTTGGAGCATTTCGGATTTTCGGATTAGGGATCACTCAACTGGTAAAAATCTACCTAAGTATTCCAAAATTTTAAAATCTCAGAAATCTGAAACGCTTCTGATCACAAGCATTTTGGATGAGGAATATTCAACTGGTACTTCCTTTGCCTTCCCAGCATCCCAAGAGGGTCTGTAGATCAGGACTCCCTAGCACCATTTCACTGTGGAGAAAACCGAGTTTTGGAGAAGGGAAGTGACTTGCCTGAGGTCACATTGGGAAGGAGTGGAAGAGAGGCTAGGGCCTCCAAAGTCCTGTTCTGAAGGGTTGGCCTCCCGGCCCAGGGGAGGCACTGAACTACCACATCACAGGGCAATAGGCAGAAAGGGCTGACCCCACACCCAGCCAGGGTGGCAGTGTTCTCATGGAGAAGCAAACGTGACTCGGTTGCCCACGCCCCTCCCTGGCACCCAGGCTGACCACAGCTCAGCTGCCCTTGCCCACGGTGTGCTGGAAGCTGCTCGCTGTGGGAGCTGCAGAGGGGCAGGCCTGACTGCAGCCGGGAAGCCAGCGAGGCTCTGCCCCACAGTTTCCAGGATCTGACGTGGTGCCCGCTCCACGCATGGCGTCAGCAGGTTTACGGTAAAGTCACCGTGCCTTAGCTTCCGGCTCCAGCCCCTGGTCATTCACACTCCCTCCTGCTTCCAATACAGGAATGGAGAGACCCCAAAAATGAGGGTAATCACTGTTCTTATGTGGGCCCCACAAGACCCCGGATTAAACAGCACACCCTGAATCATCCAGGCCACCAGGACCCAGACCTGCAGCCCCTGAGATGTGGAGAACCCTCCAACACTGGCTAGCTCTGACAGGCAGATTCTCCAAAGGGCCAAAGAGGGACTGTGTTGGGTTTGGTGGGTCACATCCAGCTTCTGTCGAATATTTTTCTTCGTTCACTTTTTTTTCCCTCGTGGGATATGATACATGCTTTTTTTATTGGTGCATTACTGGGGCTCATTGTGACTGGTTCATAAATGCATATGACATAATTTGATCAAGCTCATTCCCCAGTCCTCACCTTCCTCCCCTCCTCCCTCCCCCGACCCCCTTCTTCTACATTACTGGTCTTCCTTCCACTTATTTATTTTTAATTGGTGCATTATAATTGCACATAGAAGTGGGGTTCATTGTCATATATTCATACATGCACATAGAGTAGCTTGTCAGATTCCTGCTGCTGTCCCTTCTTTCCCTCACTCTTTCTTCATCCTCTCAGTCCCTACTGTCCTCCCCCCATTTTCATGAGATCCCCTTTTTTATTCCTTATTTCTCTCTAGATCCTACATGCTAGAGAAAACACCTGACCTTTTATTGAACCCTTTAAGAATGCAGAAAATACTCATAGTTCGGGGGCCATACCCAGCAGGCCGTGGTCTGTGGCCCCCTATCCAGCCCTCTCCCTGGGCAGATGGTAAACTGGAGGTCCAAAGAGGCTCAGTGCACTTGCCCAAGGTCTCCCAGCAACTCAGACTAGCAAACACGCCTGACCCCTGGCCCACTCTGTCTCCGGAATCAAAAACACTGTGTTCCATTCCTTTGAAAATCTATTAACCCCCCGTTCTCACCACAAAGTGCCATGAATTATTTTTTCAGTCTTCAACAATACAAATGCTATATAGGAATGCTACAGAAGGAAAAATGTCTAAAATCAAAATGAGCTGTGGTCGTTTCTGCCTTCAAAGATAGCCAATGTCGTTTGTATCCGAGGGGAGAAAAATCTGTGCAGTGCTCTCTTGTCTGGCAGCGTGGCAGGGAGAGAGAAACCATTTCCCAGCCTTTCCCAGACTCTCTTCACTAAGGAGAGGAGGGCAGGGTGCTGGAGGAGACCGCCCCGTCACTTCACGAAGTGTGGAGGCATGCAGAGGGAGGCCCCGCGCCTAGTGACTTATACGATTCAGCCTAAATGACTCCACTTGAGGAGAGGCTTTAGGGAGGACTAATAATGGGTAGTGGAGGCAGGGAGAGGAAAAACAAGATGGCAGAGCCCCCTGCAGAGTGGTGCAGACCCATGTTAGCATGTAGGAAGAATTTGTGTCAATAGGATCGAAGCTCCTGTCCATCGCCGAGGCTCCAGGAAATTGTGCTGCACAGGAACACCTTGTGTGAGCACTTTTATTTTCACTTTGCTTATTTTTGTGTGGTTTTTGTTTAATAAAACTGAAGGAAAGTCACCTGGGAGGGTGGGGCAGAATCGCACTGCACACACAGGGAAGCCCAAGGACCAAGAAACAAATCAATAGAGACAGGAGCTCAGAGTGAAGGCCACCAGGCAAACAGAGGCCTGTCCCCACTGCAGTCTCCCGCCCCCTTCTGCCTGGTTAGCGACCTTCTCAGTTTCCCAGTTTCCCTTGCAGCTAGAGTGGACCCCGTGACATGGGTGAGGCTGATCAGACCCTGGCAGAAGTCCTAAAGGAAACGTGGAAGAGTTTCTTGATAAAGGAACAAGCACGGCTACCGCCATTCTCTTTCCCTTCCTTCTCTCTTTGAACACACACACCACACCTGTGGCTGCTTTTCTGCTAGAACGTTCCACCAGGATGGAAAATTCCACATCTGCACTGGGCCACTGCGGTAGTCACTGCACCTGGGAACTGGATTATTTTTCATTTTCATTTTGAATCATCTACATTTAAATTTAAATGGCCACCTGTGTTTAGCAGCACCCTTCTTGGGCCAGGGCTACAGAATCACTCAATCTCTGGCTCTGAGGTTGAGCTCTCTCTCTCCAGACTCCTTCTAATATAAGATAAATAAATCACTCCTTTTAATCCGCCATGAATCAGGTTTCTGGGACCTGCAGTTAAATGTATTCTAACTGATACTGCCAGGGGGAGACTAGGAGGCCCAGGGCAGAAAGGAGCGGGAAGCAGATTCCTCTACCCTCCGACACAAACTTCTCTGATTAAAGGCACTCAGTTCTCACCCAGCCAAGGTGGGGGTAGCTGAGAGTCTAGGGCCAAAGTGAAGTGTGGAGCAAGAGGTGCCCGGCACCCCCATGTCCCAGCATGGGTCCTTTCCCTGCCACACCCACCTCTCGGGCAAGCCACGTCCTGCCGCCTCGGACATGCTCATCCCTGTGCGACCATGGAGGACAAGGGAGCCTCTCCTGCCTCGCTCAGTGAGCCATCTCAGGGCTCAGCTCAGAATGGACGCTAACACATTTTGTAAACAGTGAAGTGCCGGTGAGGAGATTCCTGGGGAACACCATCCCAGAAAAGACTAGAACCTCAGAGAGTCCACCACCTGCTAGGACAGGCAAGGACTGCTGGCATAGTGCTCTGGTTGGCTCCTGAGGCCTGGACTTGGTGGTCAGCTGGGAGAGTCCCACCAGCCTTGGTGAGGGCCACGTGGGGGTGTGACCAGAGGGCTCAGCTCTCGTGGATCAGCAGGGAGCAGGAACAAGCACTGGCCCCTTGAGTGACCATCTCGGTGGGTACCTGGATTGACTGTGGATCGGTTCCCTGAACACCGGTCACATGACTGAAGCCTCACCCCTGCCCCACGGTAGGAAGTTCTATCCCCTAGTCACGCCGGGTCAGACGTGAGCACAGAGGTCCGTAGGAGGCCAGCAGAGCTTCTGGGATCTCTTAGAAGGAGGGAGCTGGCAGAATGGTTCCTTCCAGGAAATGCAGAGAGAACCTCAGGGGCCCAGAGTGAGGGCACCCCTCAGAGGAGCAGAAGCTTGCGGAGCTCACCAGGGAGAGGACAGGGTGGGAAGCAGTTTGGTCCAGCAAAGCAGACTCCAGGCTAAAGAATGGAGCAGTGTCGGTCCACCTGATACAGGAATCTAGGGACACAGAGAAAACACCGAGGCTCAAAAGAAAAATGTCCATGAATCACTGAAAGGCAGAACAAGCAACCCCAGCCACATCCTTGCCCCTGTGGTGCTGCCCACAACTAGCACCAAAACCTGCGAGATGACCAGGGGGCACCTGGAGGCACCACTCCTTGGGCTCCTTAGGGAGCAGATGTATGAAAGACAGGTGACCCAAAGTTATCCTTGCTTCGTTGTAATAGTAAGATGCCACCCTCAGGTGGGGATTTGAGGTGCTAATGAAACTCAAGATGCAGAAAGTAGCATGAATAGAACATTCGAGAACAGTGGGTAACCACAAGGAAAACTGGGGCGACACTGTGTCACCCTGCCCTGACCGACTTTAGTTCAGCCCCCCCCCCAGCTACTTTATAAATATTAGAACCCCAGATTGGGATGGAGTGACTCTCTTTCTCTGAGGTCACCCACATTCCCATTCTCGAGTTAGTACTTTCCCCTTTGTAATAAATCTCTTGCCTGCTCTTCATAGCTGATGTCTCCTTAAATTATTTTCTGTGACAAGTCAAGCATCTGGAAGGTCCAAGAGGAGTTCTCCTCTGGCTCTGGAGAGACCTCCTAAACCCCCTTATGGCAACACACCCACCAGATGGAGCGGATCTGAGCGGATCTGTGCTAGCATTAACTACAGACTATAAAGGATAATTGCTAGAAGAGTAACTATGACCCTCATCAAAGTCAATTTTACTTAGCTCATTAAGTTGTGAGGGAACGTGTAAGATATCACAATAATTCAGAGAAGAATTCAAAGAACTATCCACAGCGTACACAAACAAGAAAGCCAAAGAGAATTCACAAACAGATGCTAAACGGGCTTGTCCCCAGGGGGTGTCCTAAGTCATTGGCATTTCCACCCGAAAACTTCATTTGCATATCTGTGGGCAAAAACCATTTTCAGGGCGCTCAGTTACCTACAATGCACAGAGTTTTGAAAAGCTCAAACGCTACGAGAGGCACAGAGGCCCCTTTACAAACACCCCGTGTTCCAGAGCAGCCGCCAGGTCCTATCTCTGCCGTGTTACCCAGAGTCCCAGAGTTGTTATGGGGCCATTGGGATGGACAACAAACCCTCCAGAAAGTCAGGTGGCCTGATCTGGAGAGAGGGAGAACTCACCTAGGTACTAAGAAGGGACCCCTGAATATGTCATTCTTGAGCTCAAGTCTATTTTACACCAAAATAAACTCACCAAGAACTTTATTTTACAGAACAGAAGGTCAGAGCAAACAAGGGGTTTTCCTGAGATACAGACACACAGGAATTGGCACATACCCTCCCCAGCACATATTTTTTAAGATGGGGGTTGCAAAAGGATTATTCATTCTCTCTGGTCCCCCATGTCCTTTACCATCCCTGAGTCACCCCTGCAAAACAGGGCGGTGGTGATCCCTTCCCTGCTGCCCACTGCGAGGTTTAAATGGGACGATGTGGATAGGACGCCTGTCCCTCAGCACATGCCTCACAGTAGTCACTTATCTTCACCCTCCTGAGTGGCCCTGGGCCTTCAGTGGAGGGCCAGGGGTGACTTCACTTCCACACTCCTGGGGACAGAGAGAGAGAGAGAGCAGACGATCTTGCCCAGATAAGCTGCAGGCTCCTTCCTGCCTGGGATTGAATTCATGCAAAAGAAGTTCTGATTTCAGGCCCTGGGCTTTGGGGTGTTCCATGGCCTCAGGCCGCTGCCCCCTTCCCCCTGGTAAGTTGGCCCCAACAGACTTTTTGAAGAAAATACCAAAAAAAGAGGGGAATTCAAAGCCATTGAGTGTGAAAATTAGCCCTCGAGGAGGGGCTCTGGGGCAGGGGTGGCCGGTGGGCAGTAGAGGGAGGTATGGCCAGGCAGGGTGTCAAGTAGCCCAATGATGACCCACACCCTGGGCGCAGGGAAGCTGCAGATGGAGGTGCTAAACTTGTTTCCCAGCAACTCGGCATTGGTGTGGCCTTGAAGCAACTGCGGGGCAGAGCCCCTGCACCCCCAATTCCTTATATAACTGAGCAGACACTGCTCAACTGTGGGGAGCAAATGGGCTCCATCCTCTGCCACTCTCTCGTCTCAGGGCTTCCCTGCTCTCTCTGCAGAGGGATTCAGAAGAGGCCCTGCCGTGGGTAGAAAACCTGGGCGGTCTGTGGGGGGGTTCCTCCCCACCTACCCACCCTCACACTCACCCCACCATGAGATCACAGGACCTTTCCCTTTCTCCGAAAATAGGCAGATGGGATTTTTTTTATTTAGTTTTTGAGTTGTGATGAACCTTTATTATTTATTTATTTATATGCGGTGCTGAGGATCGAACCCAGTGCCTCATACATGCCAGGCAACTGCTCTACCAGGGAGCCACAAGCCCAGCCCAAATGGGCATGTTATGATGGAGATGCTGTAACCAACCCCACAGCATTTCATTTGTACATCGGTCTCTTGTGAACCTGGAAAAAATGAGTTTGCTACCAAACCCTCTGCGCTAGTGTGTGCTGAATAACTCTGAACTTTCGGAATCTGGGAGTTCAAACTAGGGTCAACGACCTGAGAGATGAAAAATAGATTCACCTGCAAGAGAACAAACAAAAGTATTGCAAAGGTCAGCCCGACGCTGAGCCCATGGGGACATGGGGAATTACGCTCCCTCCCTCCCCTGACCGTTTCCCTGGGAGTCCAAGAACCACAGGTCTCCAAGCACAGAGCAGGCTTACCAAGGTGGGGGGATGCAGTCTGCCACACATCCTCAACGTCCTCAACGCGTGCAACTGGTAAGATCGGAGCTAAGCTGAGCCTGTTCAGACTTTCCCTGATGCCCCGGTGATACCCACATGGATTTAAGCCTCAGCCTCAGAGAAGGGAAAGGACTCTAAGAGATCCAATAAGAACACCATGAGGCGTGGTGGTGCACACCTGGAATCCCAGTGATCTGTAATCTCAAGTTTGTAATCCCAGGGAGTCCAAGGCAGGAGGATCCCGAGTCTGAGGCCAGCCTCAGCAACTTTGCAAGGCCCTGAACAACTAAGTGAGACCCTGTCTCAAAATAAAAAGGGCTGGGGATGTAGCTCCGTGGTAAAGTGCCCACAGGTTCAGTCCCCAGTATCAAAGAAAAGAAAACCAAGGGGTTTCAGGATCTCTGACCACTCACTCTAAAACCAGCACCTTGGAGGCCTTCCATGCTTGGGGGCTGAGGTAGTCACCTCCATCTTATTTGGAAAAACACAAGATAGAAGTGGCAATGAACGTTGGCACCAGGGTACCCCCGAACCTGGGTCAGCAGGAGGTTAGGGACCTCTGCTTCTCTAAAGAAGCCAGATACAAGCCAAGGCGTTCACCAAAGGAGCACAACACCATCTCTGCTAGAAATTGTCATTTTGTCCCCAGGCACTGTTATCCACGTGACTCACACTGGCAGGATCAGAGTCCCCGGGCTGCTCCCTCTGGGATCCACCCAGCCCTCCCTCGGGGCCCTTCCATCTCACAGCTGCCAGCACCAGCTCCCTGAATTCAAAATCACAAACCACACACCAGGAGGAAGAAGCCATCTCTTCCACATACTTCAGCATATGCCAGGGAGGAAGAGGATAATAGACAGAGACGGCCGGGTGTGGCGGCGCATGCCTGTAATCCCACAGCTGGGGAGGCTGGGGCAGGAGGATCGAAAGTTCAAAGCCAGCCTCAGCAATTTAGCGAGGCCCTGAGCAACTTAGTGAGACCGTGTCTCAAAATAAAAAGAGCTGGGGATGTGGCTCAGTGGTAAAGCACCCCTGGATTCAATTCCTGGTACCAAAAAAAAATAAAATAAAATAAGATGAAGACAGATTGAGACAGGCTCTGGATTCATTTGTCAAACTTATGGAAGTCAGGCTGGGCTCTACTTCAGTGATGAGGAAATGAAACAGCAATGGCCCCCCGGGGGCAGTGTTCTAGAACAACTTTTTCTCTCTTCTGAAAGCAGATACAGAAATACGTGTTGAACTAGTGCAACTAGGAACAGGCAAGTCACCATTTAAAGGGTCAAGAGCTGTATATGGTGGAATGAGATGATCCCACGCAATATGCAGAGAACCAAGATGAAGATCCAGTGTTCCCAGTGGCCCCAAGACTTGCATAGGTAAGTCTGTCTCTCTTTTTCCCTCCCCCGCAGGCTTCAGCTTTTCTCAGAATTGCATGGTGGGGGAAGCAGTTGGATAAACTCTCTACCTTCCATACCCCTCCTCTCACATACTGGAATTTGATGACAGTCACATTTGGCATATTCTAAAGGATCGATCAGAAACACCCATCTCGGGCCCCCAGAGTGTAGCCACTCAAAAATGGGTGTTTTAATGCCTTTGACATTGACCCTATGAGGGGTTGGACCTGATTCTGCTTGTGTTTAAGCCAAGTAAGCAAACAATGTATTTACATTTAAGATTCCAGAAAATTGCCAGAATTTCTTTTATGTCTACTACAGAAGGAAAGGGGCCAAGCAACTGTGGATCCCAACACTGTCAAATCCAGCTGAGGCTGTTCAGGAAAACCTGGTTACCCTTACAATCATGAAATTTAAAATCATCATTAATTTTCACACAATGTTTTGCTTTAATTTTCACACTAACCATCATTTTATGACTTACATACATACTTGACATTATTGAAAGTCGCCCCCCCCCAAAAAAAAGAATGGCAAAAGACTTTCAATGTGTACAACAAAAATAAAGAGAATCATTAAATTTATGGTCATCAAAAAAATCTATCTTTTTTAAAAATAGGTATTATTAGGAACTCTCAGATCCATGAAGACAGGAAGGAAACATATTCTTTAAAACATTTTTTTTTAAGCTTTTTCTCTTGCTTAGAGACTGCCCGGGACAGACTCATGTTGCTGATGTTGTGATTATTTTTTTTATGATCTGGCAGAGGCAGGGCTCCTATGCAGGTTCCTGGCTTCGTAGTTGAGTTCTCAGACCACAGCCGAAGTGTTCTCATGTTGAGAACGCAGGGCCTCGGGGAACAGGCTTCTCGTCTCCAAAATAGATCCTTCCCAACCATGGCGTGAAGCTTGTGAATGTTTTCACAATGACTCAGAAGCAAAGATTCCCCAGCAGAAGAGCAAGTCATATACAAACACCTGGCACCCAGACCCCCAGGCTTTGCTTCCTGTGCCACGGGCAGTCCCCAAGTCAAGATGGCCCCGGGGAAGTTGCCCAGGGAGCGTTAGAGACTAGAAACTGCCCTTGGAGACCTCTGGTGCCCTGGGGTTGGAGACAGTGAGAACCTCTTCCCCATCTCTCTTGTTTGTGTCTTCCATCCCCTGTTCACTCTCCAGTCACCACCTGTAATAGATTGGATCCATCAAAGGCCCAAAGTCTCATCCCAACCTGTCCCATACCTTGTCATATGACAGTGAAGTGTCCTTCTGCCCTATTCTGTCTCTGGGCCCAGCCAGGTGACTTTGGTGAATGGAATAGTAGCCCACATGACCCAAGCAGAGGCCACTTGTCCCTGTTTCCTGGTCTTCTGGGAGGCAAGACCCAGGTGAAGCCCAAGCAGGCCATCCCAGGTGATCTAGCCATGGACACTACATCTGCTCCAGGAGCCAGCCAATGCCCTCCATGTGGCCACGCCCACCAATCCACAGAACAGCCGAGACCCAGAGCAGTCAACAGGCCCCGTCTCAGCCACGGAGGTCGGTGGTTATTATTATGCCAACACATCACCCCTTACATTCTAGCCGGCAGAAGGAAGAAGGATGAGAAATGTTTCCAGAAGCACATGGGTCACCTCTGCTTATCTGTCACTGGCCAGAGTTTAGTCTCCGAGCCACTTCTGCGGCACAGAAGACTAGAAAGCAGCAGTCTGTACTCGAGACACAGCTATACGAGGCCTGTGTCACTGCTCAGCCAGGAACACCCGTGCGACCTTGGGCAAATCCTCTCCTTCTTTGGCCTTGTGTTCTATCTGTCCAGTGGGAGTGAGGGAGAGAGCGTTTCTGCGTGGTCTCTTAAGCCTTTCTGGAACTTTCCAGAAATCCCAGTGAAGATTTTGAAGAGGTTGGCCCTCTGTTGGAGGCCAGTGGAGATGGACCTACTTATACATCCAGATGGCGTCCCCCTTCAGTCTGACAGCCAAAGCACAGGTCTCTAGCCGCCATTCTCGGACCCCTGGACCAGTCCAAGGAAGCTGTAAGACTCCCCAAAATCAGGAAATGAAGTAGTCAGGGATTCAAAGTGCAGCCAGGCACTATGTATGTGGCCCTGTTTGGAGTAAGAACAGAGTACAAATACATTTTAATTGACCCCCATCAAATGACACTGCCCGTCTGTGCGCTTAATAAAGAGGAAAGAACTCTGCTCAGGTCTGATCACAGCCTTCAAGGCCTCGTAAAGCCGGTGAGCTCTGAGGTGAAAGACACTACACACTCACCTGTGGGCTGCGACAATGTTATGAGGCTTTCAAATCTCATAGAGAAAAAGCCTCTTCTATCAAATATACATAAAAACATGAGAACATCTCCCAAACAAGCTAAGGCAGACAGCTCTGTCTTTATCTACTTTGAAATCGCTGTTGCTGAATTTGTGGTCAAAGATACATTTTAACTCACCACCATTAAGTTATACAGCCCATAGGTGCACTTTATCAAGAGGGGAAAATCTTTGTTCGGAGTCTAGAATTCTGAGAGTCTTATAAGCCTTAAAATTCTGTGACGAAAGGGACTACCCACTTTATACTTTATAAATCAGACTGATACGATTTACAGCTCCGAAATCCTCTTACTTAGAACTCAAGTATTTATCTCTCCCCTTGAGAGGGAAAAAAAAAAAAAAATCAAACTAGCTCTGAAGCCCAGAGCCAGCAGAGGTGTCATCTGCCACAAATGTCATGGCTGTCCTGGATTTTGCATGAAATATATAAATTATTACAACAGAAAACTAACATAAGATATCAAGCATTTATGCCTAAAACTTAGAATTCAATGAGTCAACGACTCCTTAAAAAAAAAAAAAAATCCTGGTAGGCATCATGATCCCATTTACAGGCATGAATACTGACATTCAGAGAAGCTATGTAACTCTTCCAAGGCCACACAGCTAACAAGGGGCCAAGCTGGGATCTCATCCCAGGCAGGTTCTCCAGGAGAATGTACTTAGTACAGTGTCTGGCACAGAGTTCACACTTAGAATTGTTTCTATCTGCTTTCTCCCCTAAAAATGATTCTTGCCTAGATTTGGGCAAGGTGGTCTCAGGGATCCCCTAACCCACAGGGTGGAGTTGGCTTCCACTGAAGAAGCTCACAGGCCTCCTGTGGGGTTCCCACATCCCCACTGAGCCAAAGGATTTGTCAACTTTTGTTTTTTCTTTATAGACAGAGACACAGGTATGGAATCAAATCATGTCTGAAGGACTGAAAATCCACAGTACCATAGGGCAGAGGAGAGGTGGCCTGGTTCACTCAGTGGTAGAGGCACAGAGGTAGAACTGTCCCCTCCCCTACCTTGGATTCCACTCGCCCACCCCAGGTTGGATGATGTCCACCGGTGCCGGGGAGAGCGACTCAAGTTAGTTTACACATTCAATACCACTCCCTCTAGACGTGCCTGGAAACGTTTCACCTGCTATCTGCATATCACATGATACAGTCAAGGTGACACATAAAATTGGCCACCATAACCATTACAGCTATGACCGTTATAAAAAAATGTTCTGGGATGAATTTTTCTGTTTGTTTCCCTCCTAAGAAGATTGGACTCATTATGGGTATTGAATCACGTCTCATCCATGTTGTTTGAGATAGAAATTTGGTTTATTCTCTCAAAGGATTTAGTGCTCTCGGTTCCCAGGAGTCCTAGTCCTTGAACTACCTTCCAAACCCCAAGGGGAATGTCACAAATAAAACCCTTTTCAGTTCTTACTCTTATCTAAGAGCCCTTGGGGGGTGGCGGGGGGGGGGTGGAAATGCTCCTCTGTAATCTCACATTCTAAAAATAGACTTGACTTTGGATTTTTGCTTAATAAAAAATATATTTTTCGATTACATTAGAGACTGAGAAGAAGAATTTCAGTATCAAGTTGAGACTTGTGGGAAAATGGAGAGAAGAAAAGTTTCACTATTCTTTTTGAAAGTTCTGGTATTGAAATCTCACCACCCTGGGTGACTTCTGAGTGTACTGGGGCCGGAGGAAGGGCGCATGCTGGCACCAGTCATTTAATCTGTCACTTATTACTCAGTTCTGACACCAAACGCAGAGGCTGCCACGGGAAGACGGAGCTCGCACCACTGTGCGCGCTGCAGGCCGAGGGGAAATGTCCCCCGGGCTCTATGGTTTCTCTGAGTAATTACTGAATCATCTCTCGACTGCAGTGAAACTTCGAGGGGACAGTGTTTGTTGTGGAGCAGAGACAGGGAGCGTCGTCCTGCACCTTCCTGGGCCGCACCTGAAAGGGCTGGGGTTCTGAAGAGGTGACGCAGGTCCCCTTCCACAGAGCCCGCACCACCCAGAGGACAAAGTCACCTCACAGATGCTGCTCC